>NC_080064.1:78716294-79016294 GCF_949987535.1 Balaenoptera acutorostrata | reverse complement strand
ACCCCAGGACTGTTGCCTGCCCACTGGTGGGTGAGGCCAGGTCCTAGGGCTAGTGCCAGATTTCTGGAGGACAGAGCCAGATCCTGGAGTCCGGTTGCAGGGCCCAGGAGTCCCAGAGCATGTGTTGGATCACTGTTGGGTACAGCCAGTTGGGCTGCTGGATCTGGGGTGTCTTGAAGCTTCTGTTGGCCTCATGTTGGTCCAGGCCTGAGCCCAGATGGTCCCAAGGCAGGATATAGCCTGCTAGTGGGTGGGATGGCCCTGCAGACTGCGAAACTGAGGTTTTATTGCAACTGGTATCTTCCCCCTGGTGTGTAGAGCTGGGTCCCAGGGTCTCTGGCTAAAGGGCCCTGGGGGTTTCAGGTCTAGTGCCTGTGCCCTGGTGAGTGAGACCAGGTCCCTGGCCCTCTGCTGGGCAAGGCCATGTCCAGAGGCGATGGTGGGCTCAGGAGGTCTGCTGGTGGGTGCGGCTCTGTCCATGCCCAGTTAGTTGCTTAGCCTGAAGCATCCCAGCACTGGCGCCTGCAGACCACTGGACCAGGGCAGGGCTGGGTCTTGGGGCTAATAAGCTAGGGGGAATATTCCAAAATGGCGAATGCCAGCACCAATGACCATGTGGTAGAAGGAGCTCCCAAAAATGGCTGCTGCCAGTGTCTATGTCTCTGGGGTGAGCTGCAGTTGCCTCCTGCCTCTCTAGGAGACTCTCCAGGGTCAGCAGGTAGGTCTGACCCAGGCTCCTATCAAATGACTGCTTCTTCTCTGGGTCCCGGAGCATGTGAGATTTAGAGTGCACCCTTTGAGGGTGAAGACTTTATTTCCCCAGGCCCTCTGGGACTAACCCCACTGACTTTCAAAGCCAAATGCTCTGGAGGATTGTCTTCCTGGTGCTGGATCCCTGGCTGTGGCACCCAGTATGGAGCTTGGACCTCTCACTTCTCTGGGAGAACCTCTGAGGTTGTAATCATTCTCTTGATTGTGAATAACCCACCCGGGGGTATGGAATTTGACTATATTGAGACTCCACCCCTCCTACCCATCTCACTGTGGTTCCTTCTTTATATCTTCAGTTGTAGGAGATCTTTTCTGACAGGTTCCATCTTTTTCACCAATGGTTGTTCTGCAAATAGTTGTGACTTCAGTGTGCCTGTGAGAGGAGGAGAGCTCAGGATCTTTCTGCTCTACCATGTTGCCGAGATAATCAGTTTAGTCCTCAAAAAATGAATTAGGTACTGCTGTCATCTCCACTATAAAACTGAGAAATATGAGGTGTGGAAAAGTTACTAAGTTGCCTAAGATCACACAGTCATCAAGTGGTAGTGCTGATAGGGCAAATGTAATGTCTTGGCAGTCACTCAAAACTCAGAACAAAGCTTAGGAAAGCTTCCTGGAAGAGGAGATAGAAGCTACAAGTTGAAGTATCCATAAATGAAATTGTAATAAAGAAAGAGTAGATGCGCATTAGTCGGAAGAAAAACAATGTGCAGATATAGGAGTTGCACACAATGGAGGGTGGATGTTTGTAGAATTGCACATACTTCTGGGGTCTGTAACCATTTGGGGATCCTACAAAGGATGGAGAACTTAAAGGGTCCAATATGTAGGTTTATTGAACAATAATTTCCTCAGCAAGACACTGCATCTTTGCTGCCTGACAAGTCTTTGCTCCTTGTTGTGTCCTCAGGCAAATGAGGTCTTCCAGAGCTTCCTGCAGTCCCAGGCGGGAGTAGAGGAAGCCATCCTGCAGGCAGACAAAGCCCTCACTGACGGGGACAAGGCCATGGCAGGTACAGGCGAGGGGTGAGCTCACAAAGGGAAAGGTGGCTCTTGTGCTTCCCTTTGGCAGGTGTGAAAACAAACACCTCCTGACACGGGAGCTTCCTCTTCTTGTGTGGAACCTCTCTGCTGCATGTGAAAATAGCCAGGGGCGTTTGGGTTGCATGTACATCCAATCAGTGCCTTTGCATCACATGCTGAAGCGTGTTTTCTGATGTGGTAGTAAGAATATTCAGATTCCTTCCCACCATTTTAAAGTCATTTTTTCTCTGAGCTAAGGAAGTGACAGCTCGGCGTAACTGTGATGTTCCTCCCTCTTTAAAACTCTTGTGAAACAGTTGAGTGTGCCAAGAAGCATGCAGCTGAGAGGGAACAGCAGCTGCTAAGAGAGAAACAGAATGAAGAGGAGCAAAAAATGGCGGCACAAGAGAGAAGCTTCAAGGAAAATATGACCCAACTGGAAGAGAAGATGGATAGGGAAAGAGAAAACCTTCTAAGAGAGCAGGAAGCAATGCTGAAGCACAAGCTGAAGGTAAGTCTGGATGGGCCTGGGCGGGGCCTGATGGACAAAACGTTAGCCTCTCAGGAATAAAGGAACAGAAATTTGACCTTAAGTCAGATCCCAGAGGGAAATCCAAAGACATGTGATTCTCTGTAACGTCAAAGAGATGTGGATCGTGCTGAAGACTTACCTCTGTAAGACTCAGCACCTTGTGTAGTGTTAGGGTTTGGAGCACCTTGTGTAGTGTTAGGGTTTGGAGCATACAAATAACATGGCCCAGGTTCCTGGACTGCTGTTTGTGGTGATGATAGGGTAGCATTTGCCCCCAAGGAACAGGACCTCAGTCCTAGAGTCCTTAGGATTTTGGTACAGCCATCAGAGACCTGGAATAGTTCCATCTACTCTTGAAAGTACCAGATTGTGCCTGGTACGAACTACTGGATTCTGAAAGCTCTAAAATTTGCTGCATTCATTTCCAGGTCTGCCTGATTCACTTTAAATACCTAGAGTAAATGCATTCTTTGTCCCAACCTGGAGTTTGATAGACAGTGTCCTAAAGAGAGTCAGCAGTGCCATTTTTGTGACATATATGTGGTCATCCTCCCTCAATGAAACTGACAAATATTTAGAATTCACCTACATTCCCTCCCAAAGTGCATTATTAGGGCTGGAACACAGTCCTGGGGTAGTTTTCAGGCCTGACCTAGGCCCATCTTTTCTGTGCCCAGGGAGATGGTGTTGAGGGAACATGGGAAGCTCTAAACCCTGGATGCTCTCACTACCCAGGTCCAAACATTTGCAAATATTAGACAAATGTCAAAAAGCATCTAAGGTATTATAGAAATAGACACACATACTTACCTGCTGTAGTTGTTTGATACAAAATCTTGATTTGGGCTATTTTCAAAAGGGACTCTCTCCTTTTTACAGATGCAAGAAGAACTACTTACAGAAGGATTTAAAAAGGAAGCTGAAGAGTTAAATAAAGAGATAGATCAACTAAAAGAAGACATTGAAATGACTAAAAATAATACGTCCATAAAGATTTCAGAGGTCCTTGATATGGCTAGCATGGCATTAGTTGCAGTACTACCTGGGGGGTATAAAGTACTTGGTATGGGAGTGAAACTTCTCAGTGATGCTATGAAAAGGGCTGAGAATCCCTATTAAGTATATCTTGAAATGCTTCTTATGTTTTAATAGTGTAACACTGTAGCTCATTTTTTAAATATGTTGTCACGACAGTTTTGTTGAAGAGGAGTTTAAAAATAAAAACTGATTACCAAAGAATTACCAAAGTGATTACCAGGGCCTGAAATGCAAAAAAACAAACAATTCTGAGAATTAGTTAATTTAAAGAAATGGAAAACAAGTTGGAGGATAATGATTAATTATAGAAAAGTGTTAAGAAAAGCAAAAAAACAAATGGTAAGAGGAAGAACACTCGCAATCTATGATACAGTCATGGAGATCAATTCATTAAGTTATAAGGAGCCCTTATAAATCAGTGAGGAAAGAGCAACAAACACAATTTTTTAAATGTGCGAAAATATACCAAGAGAATAAATGTGTTTAACTTTACTGATTATAAATGATGTACAAGGTAAAATTAGGAGGTACCTGTGTCACCTCTCAGATGGGCCAGGAAGTACAGTTTGGACAGGGCACTAGCTAGCAAGAGTTCCAGGAAGTTGGCAGTCTCTGATATTTGCTAGGGAGAGTGCAAACTGATGCAAATATATACCAAAAATTTAAATGCAAATACTGCTGATACAGAAGTCCACATTTAGGAATTTATCTTACAGATTTATTTACCCAAGTTGAAAATGGCTTATGTAGTAGTATATTTGTTGAAGGATTGTTGTAATTCCAGAAGACTGGAAACAACTTTCAAGTCTCTCTGTCACATACTGGTGAAGTAAATCCTGAGACACACTTACAAAGGAATACTCTACAGTCACTGAAATGGAAAGGGAAACTCTTATTTGTGCTAACATGAGAAAATCTCAAGATGCAGAAAGTGTGTATAGTTGTATTACCAATTTAAAAAAATAATGAGTATATGCATATATTATCATCTATCTTTGGAAAATACAAAAGAAATTGGTATCCATGAACACAACAGGAATGGACCTGCATATTTGAGGTAAGACATGAGAGGATAACTAACTTTGCATGACACATTCTTCTGTGCCTTTTATATTTTGTATGAATTCTTGCTTATTGAAACATAAATAAATACAGTTATTAAAATTAAAATCAGAAATAATAATACATGGAATGGAAAAGTGCCCATGACAGGACGAAAGGGTTTTTTTTACATTTATTTTATTATTTATTTATTTTGCCTGCACCAGGTCTTAGTTGCAGCATGCAGGATATTTATTTATTTATTTATTTTTGGCTGCGTTGGGTCTTCGTTGCCGCGCGCGAGCTTTCTCTAGTTGTGGTGAGTGGGGACTACTCTTAGTTGTGGTGTGTGTGCTTCTCATTGCAGTGGCTTCTCTTGTTGTGGAGCACGGGCTCTAGGCGCGCGGGCTTCAGTAGTTGTGGCACATGGGCTCAGTAGTTTTGGCTCCAAGGCTCTAGAGTGCAGGCTCAGTAGTTGTGGTACACGGGCTTAGTTGCTCCTCGGCATGTGGGATCTTCCCAGACCGGGGCTCGAACCAGTGTCCCCTGCATTGGCAGGTGGATTCTTAAGCACTGTGCCACCAGGGAAGTCCCAGGATGAAAGTATTAAACACTACTAGAAATAACATGCCAGCTCAACAGGAAAAATCTACTTATTACAGCCAGAAACAAAAAGTATAAGATGTGCATCCTAATTTTCTTGTCATTTGGGGCTCTTGGTAAGGCCTGGAAATTCTAGTCCCTAATTTATTTACAGATAAAACGTCCCCTGGGATGTTGGCTAAAATGTTCTCTGAATACTCAGGTTTATAAAGATGGTGATTTCAAAGGAAAATTTCTCTTCAAGTTCAACTCAGCATTTTAGGAATTCTTCTCAGTTGTCTAATGCTTGACCCTTGTACTTAGAATAAACTGCTTCTAATTCCACAATTGGACAAATTCTCTTGATTCAGGGATATTGCACACAGGACACAGACTTCACTACACACCCTGGCTTCCTCCTCCTGTACCCCTTATTTGCTAACATCTGTTACTCCTTAACGGTCTCCGATTTCCTGATTTCCTGAGACTGGGTGTGGTGTCCCTCCTCTGTGCTGCCATTGTACCATGTTTCCCTCCGACCACAGGACTTTTTTTTTTTTTTTAAACGTGAATTTCCTGGATCTTATTTATTTATTTATTTATTTTTAAGAAATTCACGTTCTTTATTTCTTTCTTTCTTTCTTTCTTTATTTATTTATGACTGTGTTGAGTCTTCGCTTCTGTGCGAGGGCCCTCTCCAGCTGCGGCAAGCGGGGACCACTCTTCATCGCGGTGCGCGGGCCTCTCACCATCGCGGCCTCTCTTGTTGCGGAGCACAGGCTCCAGACGCGCAGGCTCAGTAATTGTGGCTCACGGGCCCAGTTGCTCCGCGGCATGTGGGATCCTCCCAGACCAGGGCTCGAACCCGTGTCCCCTGCATTGGCAGGCAGATTCCCAACCACCGCGCCACCAGGGAAGCCCCACAGGACTTTTTAGATAACTGAAATGACCGATTTACATTCTGTATCCCCTACCACATGATGATCTCATCTACTTGATGATCCTCACTGTGTATTTAGCTCCCACCACAAAACCCACCACATAAGCCCCAGGTGTTCAAACAATGCATGTGAATAAATACATGAGCTTCCACCCATCAGGGCCCCAAATTGCCATTTCCTTACTCTATTAACTGCTGCCTAGTGTTCTCAAGATGAAGTGCACAGTTTTAGGAACTAGTACTGAAAGGCATCGGGAAGAAAGCGCATGCACGCCTGTCTGAACCTGCTGCTCTTCTCTGAGAGAGATGGACACTCCATGTGCTCTGAGTTCCTTGAGTTTTTCTCCCAGGAAACTTAGCCAGCAATGAAGCCACCACCTTTGGCTCACAGAACAAGGATATTGTTTAAAACAGTAAAGAAAGAGCCAGTAATTGGCAAAGCTCTCATTGTCACCACAATTGTCACCTGTTCAAGGAGCTTCCGTTGAAATAAACCTATGCTTTTGGTACGAGGATCAATTTCTCAATGAACATGACACCCACGGGCTGACAGACTGTGGAATCTATAGGATGGCTCTGCTTTCGTAAGGGTTGTGAGTTTATGCTCAGTTGCCATTTCTCGGATCAAAGCCACTGGAATAAGTCCTGCAGCTGGTCCAGTCCCCAAAGGCCCTCTGGTGTCACCGAAGGAATGCCCTGAATACCGAATGTCTGGATGGTCTGGAAAAGGGGGTGAGGGGGCAGTGATGAGTTCTGCTTCCCCATCAAATCTCCCCAACACACATGACAAGCAATGTAAATAAGCAACAGGCACACAAGTTGGTGCCATGAAGTGATCATGGTTTAGAGAAAGGAAGGGGTCAGGAGTGAGGGAAAGGGCAACTATAGCAGAGTGAAAGGAATCGTCACTACCTTGATGTTCAGTCATAAGTGGGCATCTGTTGGAATGAAGTTATACACATCTCAAGATAAGGCTCCAGGTGAAAGGTGTCTTCCATACTTGATAATTAATAAATAATTGTTAAATTACTGAAGGAATCAAAGATCTATACAAGCACTTGTTCAACAATTTTGTAGGAAGGCAGCATCACAACCATTCTTTCACACAGTATTTTGGAGCAGGAAGAAGTGAGCTACTCTGGACATTTCTACTTTCCTTTCCCCTTCTCCTCAAATTTGTGTATAGCCTGTCTCACAAGTGCTCTCTCGCCAGTTAGCTGGGTATTGTATAGTCCTCACAGAATGTATGTATTAAGGAGATTCTTCAGTGTTACAGATGGGTTACAGGAACTCATTAGAAATGCAAAAAAAAATAGAAGAGACTTCTCTTCAAGAATACAGGAAGTAGCTTCTTAAGGAAGCAAGACTGACAAGACAGTGTCAGGTGGTCTCCTTTGGTCTCTTCAGGCTTAGGTTAAATTCTGCTCGTTGTGGACATTGAGTGTAACACAGGCAAGAACATTTAAACAACCAGTCTGCAGCCTCGGGAAGTCCTTCTGTATGAAGCCAAGGCACAGTCCATGGTGGATGCCGCGAGCAGCTGTGGCAGGTCCTCTGGGCTTGAAGTTCTATCAGGGCCTGGGTCCTCTCTGGAGTGGGGAGAAGCAGGGCAGCAGGAGCGAACCCAGGAACATGCACACTTGGCAGGAGCCACTGCCCCTGCCCTACCTTATGTCCTGTTCATACAAGGGGGTTGGGACCTGTTCAATTCTCTATTTTAAGCCACACTGACTTCATTATTATTATTGACTGTTATGCCGGCTAGCAAACTCTTTTTGTTAATTCAGAAAAGAAGACATCCTGTACAAAAATCACCTTATCTTTAGACGTTTTATTCTAGATTTGGTAAATTCACATTCTATCAACCACCCTATGGGTATAAATTGGAGTCAGCATGTAAAACTACACAGCACACTTATATTTCTGAAATATTTTAATGTTAATTACCACATGGAAAAAAGTAATTATTTCCAGTTCCAAACTGCTATTGTCTTGAATCTTTGTCTCCTACTTGGTCACTAGAATAAAACACCTTTATTGTACCCTCCAACTTCATCAATTGCCTCTGGTTTCCCTGGTTTCTGTCCAAACCAAGAGGACTAGTAAAATCTCTCATTGTGGTCACATTTCCTATGTAACCTACTTGATTAAGATAATTCATCTGTGTACATTGAACACTATATATGACCGACTTTGTACAGTGTCATTGCTTAGTAAATACTCATCTAATAAATGAATGAAAGATGGATTTCAATACCAAACACCTAGCAGAAATTTTTTCTTGAAGCAAAAGATTTTTGTTTTTCAAAAGATAAGTAATTTACCGCTGTGTATGTGTTCTATGACTATAAAACAATTCAAAATCATTTTAAAAATTCACTAGTCACAGAAAGAATAAAAATAGTAAACTAAAATCCCAACCATGAGCTAGATGCTGTTACTAATGAAACATATAATGATCAAGGTTTTTTTATTAGCTTATAAATTTTTTCATAAATAGAATAATTTTGTACCTATTATGAATTGAATTATTCACAACCAACATGCCCAAATTTATCTATAGACAATAACTTTGGTCATCTGGAAATGTATGTGCACTGTAGCCAGGAAATTCATTCTTGCGTATTATCGGTGAATTAAAAGTCCTAACAAAGAAAATCCTCTCCATAACAATATAAATAGAAGGAAATTTGTTATATTATTGAATAAGCAGTACCTAGTACATACATATAGGTAGATTGAAATGACTAGAAAGAATAAAATAATGTTACTTATATATGCAAGCATATATGAATCCTTTTACATTGCACAATTTTTAGCCAGTATATAACATGTTTTCTTAGAATCAATTGTATCCTGTTTTCCCATAAGTAGACTGGACAGCACAGTTTGCTGTTATATGATGAACTTTTTGTACCTACCTTCATAGACTTCAATCTATGCTAACTTGGGAACTGAGGTATCCATTGTTTGGTTAATTGCCCTCACCATTGTTTGGTTAATTGCCCTCACCTAAAAGAATAATCTAACTCCTCTTATCTCCCTGAGAAGAAATGGTTACAGCCAGGATTGAGCCTAGGTTAAGCTCCCAAGGTGTCAGGCAGCCTGGAGTTCTAACTTTCTAGGTGTTCACACTTCAAAAAGGATGGAGCCCAAACACTTGGAGACCTCTCTGGGTTGTTAAGCTGCCAATGGTTTTAATTAGTTCCTGGGAAGTTTTATTGGCATTCAGAATTTTAGAGAAAGTAGATTGGTCCAGCAACTATGGAAAACAGTATGGAGTTTCCTCCAAAAAATGAAACTAGAACTACCATGTGACCCAGCTATCCCAATTCTGGGTATTTACCCAAAGAACACGAAAACACTAGTTCAAAATGATATATGCACTCCTATGATCTTTGCAGCATTATTTGCAATAGCCAAGATATGGAAACAACCTAAGTGCCTGTCAATGGATGAGTGGATAAAGAAGATGCATAGTTTATATATAAAATAAGTGCTACTCAGCCATAAAAAAGAATGAAATTCTGCCGTATGCAACAACAAGGATGGACCTTGGAGGTATTATGCTAAGTGAAATATCGATAGCTCAAACAGAGAAAGACAAATACCATACTATTTCACTCATACGTGAAATCTAAAAAAAGCAAATGAGCAAATAAAATAAAACAAAACACTCATACATACAGCAGACAATATGTGGTTACCAGAGGGAAAGGGGGTCAGGGGTAAACAAAACTGGTGAGGGGGTCAACTGTAGGATGATGGATGGCAACTAGACTTGTGGTGGTGATCACTTTGTTGGGTATACAAATGTCAAATTATAATGCTGTACACATGAAAGTTATATTAAAAGAAGTGGGGAAAGGACTCTTGCCCAATTGTGTCCAAAGAAACACTCTAAAAAGGAGATGGGTAAATTGCCCTTTTTTCAGGTTACAAACATAAAGAATTCACCATTATTTACCTTTATGTCAGACACAGTTCACAAAAAGTTTTAATTGTCCCTAGAATAAATTTTTGTTTCCCTGATATAAAAAGCAGATTTTATTGTTCAGGAGAATAAGCAGCTAATTTCTTAGCATTAGTCTTTTTTTTTTTTTAATTTTATTTATTTATTTATTTTTGGCTGTGTCAGGTCTTCGTTTCTGTGCGAGGGCTTTCTCTAGTTGCGGCGAGCAGGGGCCACTCCACCGCGGTGCGCGGGCCTCTCACTGTCGCGGCCTCTCTTGTTGCGGAGCACAGGCTCCAGACGCGCAGGCTCAGTAGTTGTGGCTCATGGACCCAGCCGCTCCGCGGCATGTGGGATCTTCCCAGACCAGGGCCCGAACCCGTGTCCCCCGCACCGGCAGGCAGACTCTCAACCACTGCGCCACCAGGGAAGGCCTAGCATTAGTCTTATTTCAAGTAGTCCTGCCCGATTTTCATTTTCAATCTCACCTTCTTTAACCATAAATCGGGTTTCAAATTTTGTCCTGAAATTGACACCAGAACTTTACATTCTTGAAGAAAGGTGGGGATGAACTTTAGACCTTATCATTAACAAAATGTTAATCAGACAAAAGAAAGGAAAGGCAAGGAGAGAGACAGGCAGAATTCATGCATTCTTGCCCAATTTTTCTCAGATTAGAGTTGAATAGAGTCTTAAATTCTATAAAAACAATGCCGTGTCATTTGAGGATCTGACACTATTTTCTTGAAAGCTTTGGCAAGAAATTGACTTTAGATCACGTTGATATTATCCAGTGACTAAAAAGAGTCTAAATTCTTGACCTGACTGTGACATAGAAGAAGCAGCAGTTCAGAGCATGTTTTAATTGTTCTCTGTTTTTGAGAAAAAGTGTTGATAAATGGAAGCCTCAACTGGCCTTTCTATTAGTGTAAGTTTTCTCCCAAAAGATCTTTAAATTTTTAAATTAATACATGACAAAGGAACACAAAAATGCTCAGTTCAAAAGTGTACAATAGGTGAAATATCACAAAATGAACACATGCCAGTAATTATTACCCAGGTCAAAAATAAGAACACTCCCAAACGCAGTTTTCTTATACCCCTTTAAAACATTAACTCCTCACTTTAGCTTGTAGATAGTTAGTACCTGACTTTTAACATCAGAGATCAGATTTTCTTGTTTGTGAACTTTACCTAAATGGAATCAAACAATATGCATTCTACTGTGTCTGGTTCCTTTCACTCAACATTACCACTGGGAGATTCATTCATGTTGTTGGATATAACTGTAATTTTGTAATTTTCATACTGTAAGTCTTTTATAGGGATTATAAGGAGTTATAAGTTATACTGTGCAAATATACTACAATGTACTTATCTATTTACTGTTGGTTAACAATTTGGCTATTTTCACTGTTGAAGTATTATAAATATTGATGATATGATCATTATATGTATCTCTTTGGTGTGCATGTGCATACATTTCTGATAGCAATACATTTAAGAGTGAAATGGCCAAGTCCTTGGGTGCTTATGTTAAACTTCAGTATTAATATATAATGCCAAACAGTTTTCCCAACTGGTGGACTCTACTGTCTGTTGCTGCATAACAAACACCCAAAACCTACTGGATTAAAGCAACAATTATTTTATTTCTCACAATGTTGTGAGTTGTGTGGGTAGTTCTTTACCTGGTCTCATTCACATGGCTGGTGGGATCAGTTCTTACCACCTGATATCACTCATGTGGCTGCATTCCACTAGTCAATCAGTAGGAGGTGAAGGACCCTGCATTGCCTCATCCACATGTCTGTGGCCTTAGTGAGATGGCCTGAAGACTGGGACCTCTCTCTTCACATGGACTTTCATCATCAAGTCATCTAGTCCATATTTTCTGAGTCAGCCATTGATTGATTCCCATTTTATCATGGTATGCTTCATGCTATAAAGTTGAACAGACTATCACCTTGTCCAACAAATCTTGTAGGCCTGTTGTAAGAGGAAATGGGTCCTGATCATAGGGGAAAAAAATGGCTCTTTTACCGCTTTCCTCTGAAGAGTTGGGAAACTAAATAGGGGACAGGATTGGCATCCTTTTAGAAATAAGCCCTCAGTGTGAGCAGGTCAGAAATAATCAACTCTACACTGGAAGCAAATCATTCTTCATTATAGGGTAAGACTGAAAACCAGGGTGCTATGTTTTGTGTTTATTTGTATCTCAAAGAGTTGACAAATACTGGATCATGATCACCTCAAGTTATCAAGATCGAGACACTGAAATTAAAAACACACAGAAAAGACTACTAACAGAAGTCTTTCACTGTTTTTAGCTCTACAAAAGTATCAAAATTATCGAATCACCTAGCCCTGGTTAAAGACGCCA
Source organism: Balaenoptera acutorostrata (assembly GCF_949987535.1). Lineage (NCBI taxonomy): Eukaryota > Metazoa > Chordata > Mammalia > Artiodactyla > Balaenopteridae > Balaenoptera > Balaenoptera acutorostrata. The sequence goes on along the minus strand of NC_080064.1, from coordinate 79,004,032 downwards.
TGCCTACAGTTGTGTAAATAAATACACTATGTAGACTAGAATTCAGAGAAAAAAATAAGCCATGATTCATCAGAGAATGTTTCATGATGGTAGCTTCATTACCTGAATGAATTTAAAGCAATATACAAGCTAATACATATGGAAGTGATAAAGAATAAATTTAAAAAATGCGGAGAGATCAAAATCTGAAAACATGATTGAGTAAAAAATCAACAGAGTAAGAGTCAGACTGAGGTATCAGGCCTGGGTGAAAAACATGTGAATGCAGACACAGAGCAAAGATTAAGGACCAATGAGTTGGAAGACAAGATGGGCCTTGGCAGCTCCAGGGGGCATCCTGTACGGTAAGAGGAGGAAGCCACTGGGGTGTCTGACTTCCTCCATCTGACCCAGACCCTGCCCAGGGAGAGACTTAAGAGAAACCAGGACCAAGGCTGGGTTAGGACAGTTATGTGTTTCAAAGTACAGAGATATATTTGACACATTTCTCCAGATGAAGACTACCTATTATTGGAATCTAAGGAAAAAAAAAAAAAAGTTCATGAAGAACCCAGTGGTAAGACGGGAATAAAGACCCAGACCTACTAGAGAATGGACTTGAGGAAATGGGGAAGGGGAAGGGTAAGCTGTGACAAAGTGAGAGAGTGGCATGGACATATATACACTACCAAACGTAAAATAGATAGCTAGTGGGAAACAACCGCATAGCACAGGGAGATCAGCTCGGTGCTTTGTGACCACCTAGAGGGGTGGGATAGGGAGGGTGGGAGGGAGGGAGATGCAAGAGGGAAGAGATATGAGAACATACGTATATGTATAACTGATTCACTTTGTTATAAAGCAGAAACTAACACACCATTGTAAAGCAATTATACTCCAATAAAGATGTTAAAAAAAAAAACCTAGAAACAATAAATGTCCCTCTTAAAAAAAGAAAACGAGTCTTGGCTCCATTGATCTTTTCTAGTGAGGTTGTTTTTTTTTTTTTTTCTGGTCTCTATTTCTTCTCTATTCTTTATATTTTCCACCTTCTACTGACCTTGAGCTTTGTTTGTTCTTCTTTTTCTAATTCCTTTAGGTGGTAGGTTAGGTTGTTTATTTGAAATTTTTCATGTTTCTTGAGGAAGACCTGTATCGCTATAAACTTCCCTCTCAGAAGTCCTTTTGTTGCATTTCATAGATTTTGGAAAGTTGTGTTTTCATTTTCATTTGTCTCAAAATATTTTCTGATTTCCTCCTTGATTTCTTCATTGCCTCATTGGTTTTTCAGTAGTGTGTTGTTTAATGTCCACATGTTTAATCTTTTCCCATTTTTCTCTATGTAATTGATATCTATGGGTTGGACAAAATATTTGTTTGGCTTTTTCTGTGACATGGGTCTAGTAGCACTTAGTTGTCTTTAACTTCATTCGAAACAATTTTGTTAGATTGTATTGTGACAGCTGTCATATCAATGTTCATTTAAAAAAAGACATCAAAATTGGTGAATTTTTGTGTAGCCACTTTAATATTGAAGATGGAAGAAAAAAAGCAACATTTTTGGCATATTATGCTTTGTTATTTCAAGAAAGGTAAAAACACAACTGAAATGCAAGAAAAGATTTGTGCAGTATATGGAGAAGGTGCTGTGACTGATCGAATGTGTCAAAGGTGGCTTGTGAAGTTTTGTGCTGGAGATTTCTTGCTGGACAATGCTCCACCGTAGGGTAGACCAGTTGAGTTGATGGCAATCACATCAAAACAATAATTGAAAACAATCAACATTATACCACATGGGAGATAGCCGACATACTCAAAATATCCAAATCAAGCACTGAAAATCATTTGCACCAGCTTGGTTATGTGAATTGCTTTGATGTTTGGGTTTCCCATAAGTTAAGCGAAGAAAACGTTCTTGACCGTATTTCCTCATGAAATTATCTACTTAAATGTAATGAAAGTGTTCCGTGTTTAAAACAAATTGTGATGGGCGATGAAAAGTGGATATGTACACTAACGTGGAACAGAAGAGATCATGGGGCAAGCAAAATGGACCACCACCAACCACACCAAAGGCTGGTCTTCATCCAGAGAAGGTGATGTTGTGTATATGGTGGGATTGGAATGGAGTCCTCTATTATGAGCTCCTTCCAGAAAACCAAATGATTAATTCTAACAGATACTGCTCCCAATTAGACCAACTGAAAGCAGCACTCAATGAAAAGCATCCAGAATTAGTCAACAGAAAACGCATAATCTTCCATCAGGATAACACAAGACTACATGTTTCTTTGATGACCAGGCAAAACCTGTTACAGCTTGGCTGTGAAGTTCTGATTCATCCACCATGTTCACCAAACATTGCACCTTTGGATTCCCATTTATTTTGGTCTTTACAAAATTTTCTTAATGCAAAAAATTTCAGTTCCCTGGAAGACTGTAAAAGGCACCTGGAACAGTTCTTTGCTCAAAAAGGTAAAAAGTATTGGGAAGATTCAATTATGGAGTTGCCTGAAAAACAGCAGAAGGTAGTGGAATAAAAGGGTGAATACGTTGTTCAATAAAGTTCTTGGTGAAAATGAAAAATGTGTCTTTTATCTTTACTTAAAAACCAAAGGCACTTTTTGGCCCACCCAATAGTTTCATACCACTGTGGTTGGAAAAAATGCTTGATATAATTTCCATCCTCTTAAATTCGTTGAGACTTGTTTTGTGGTCTAGGATGTGATCTGTCCTGGAGAATTCCAGGTGCACTTGAAAAGAATGTGTATTCTATTTTTGGATTTAATGTCCAGTGAATATCTATTAAGTCCAATTGGTCTATGGTGTCATTTAAGACCACTGTTGCCTTATTGACTTTCTGTCTGGATGATTTGTCCATTGATATAAGTGGGGTGGTAAAGTTTCCTAATATTATTGTATTATTTTCAGTTTTTCCTTCTACATCTCTTAGTATTTGTTTTATATATTTAGGTGCTCCTGTATTGGGTGTATATATGTTAATGAGTATAATAGCCTCTTCTTGTTTTGATCCCTTTATCATTATATAATTCCCTTTCTGTCTTTTGCTATAGCCTTTGATATAAAGTCTATTCTGTCTGATATGAATATTGCTACCCCCACATTTTTGCCATTTCTGTTTCATGAAATATCTTTTTTCATCCTCTCCCTTTCAGTCTGTGTGTCTTTAACTCTGAAGTGAATGTCTTATAGGTAGCATATAGAAGAGTTTTATTTTTTATCTAATCAACCACCCTATGTCTTTGGGTTGGAGCATTTAGTCTATTCATATTTAAATTTATTATTGGTAGATATGTATTTATTGCCATCTTGTTACTTGATTTCAGGGAGTTTTTGCAGTTCTCTGTTCATTTCTTCTTTTTGTTTCTTGCCTTTTGTGTTGATGTTTTTCTTTAGTAGTATGCTCTGTTCCTTTCATTTTAGTTTTTGTGTAACTATTATAGATTTTTAAATTGTGGTTACCATGGGATTCATATATGTTGACCTGTAACTGTATCTATTTGTTTTAAATTACTAGTCATTTAAGTTTACACACATTCTAAATCATCTACCTTTTTTACTCCCCTCCCCACATTTTGTTTTTGATTTCATATTTTACATCTTCATGTTTATCCTTTAAGTATTTATTGTAGTTATAGTTGCTCTTATAATTTTTTTATTTTTAATCTTTGTATTGAATTATTTAAGTGGTTGTTCCTCAGTCTTTACTATATATTTGCCTTTCCTAGTGGGATTTTTCATTTCCTGTTGATTCTTCTTTTCCACTTAGAGAAGATCCATCAACAATTTATTTTAGGGTAGGTTTAGTATTGATTAACTCTTTTAGTTTTTACAGTGAAGAGTGTTGCTTTCTCACTTCCTCCACAAGTTAAATAGTGTTAGGTACTTCAAAGATCCTATTGGAAGCTGACATCTGCTCCCTGGAGTATGGAAACACTAACATTGGTGCCCAACACATACCTAAAATCTTCTAATAGTTAAAGGTTGACCGGAGTAGTTTGCAGCAACAGAGAGAAGAGAGAGGGCTGCTGGGAGCAGCCTGCCCTTCTAGTGGTCAATTAAGCAGGCACATATGAGTTTTTATCCTGGGTGTACTGACTGGTGGGGAGGTGTCTCTGGACTTGGATGATCTTGAAATAAACCCTGCACAAGATCACAAGATGTCTAAATGGCAGGTGTTTGACTTCAATACAGAAAGAAGATTATATGAATGAATAAATCTCTAGAAGAGAGTATTTGAAGAAAGGAATCAAAAGTGGACCACAGGAGGAAACTGCCAATGGGAGGGCCCAAGAAGGGGATCAGCAAATAATTCAAATCATTTTTATAGGAAAAAGGTCTAAGTCACATACACAAGGCAAAAAAGCCAGATTACTAGTGTATCATGTAAGATGATTTCCTTTTCCTTAATTCCCTGGACTTCAAAGTCACAACTTCAAGGTATTATAAACATGAGTTGGTGTGTCCAGGGGAAGGTAGAGCTGGGAAATGAGAAGGAAAAAGACATACTTCTCCTGTGCTGTGTGCTTACAAGGCTGATCAGACCTGGGTATGTAAGTGGGGTCTGAATGCGAGGTGAAAAAAAGAGGAGAAACTTTGAATCAAATTTGAGAGGGAGATTTTAAAATTTATATCAAGTTGAACTTTTTATTTACTTTGAAAAAAAGATTATTCATTAATCTGAGAGTGACTAATGAACTAATGGCAGGAAAGAAAGCTCCAATAAAGTAGTTTAAATGGATACTTTTGAGACAGAATAAAGTTGTTTTCTGCTTACACAGAACTAGGTACAAAATATTAACTGTTCAAATGTAAGAACAATATCTAATTTAAGGAATAAAAATAAGATAAGCTTAAATACAAACAAAGTAATATGTTAGATGCTATGTGTGGGGAGTGAGGTAGATATTTGTTCTGTAGTACTTTTAAGGCTTTGTTAAGTATGACTGTTAAAAGATAAGAGTAACTGAAGAATGTTAACAAACTGAAGTGTATGACCTACAAAACAATAGAGGAAGAGTTAAAAAGAATATTGAGATATCATGGTAAAAATAATGAATGTTGTATGTGATGTACATGATACTATTGAGTTTTTATTATTATTATTATTTCTATCATGAGGTATATCTCCAGAGAGGTACCTAGAAGAATTGGTTGACTCTAACATGGATGGAAATTGCTCACATTATGAGACGCTAATCACCAAAGTGGAAGATAGACAACTCTCATTCCCAGACGTTCCAATGGGGAGGCATGTGATTTATATTCTGTCAAGCAGATACACCTATGTGAGACTGATATGGAGACATGAGCAACCCAATATGCAACTTGTTTACTGCAGATATGAAGGCAGAGGCACCCATACATTCAGAGCTGACATTGGTGGAGCTTCTGACATGAGACCATTATGCCAGGTGGTAATGGATGTGCTGTTTTCTCTTGAGATGTCTTCACTGTGTGGTTGGTATTGTTCTTGGTGAAACAGCAGTAGAGTTTGGCCACCCTGCCATCCTAGAGAATCTGTCTGCTGCCCATCAGACTTAAAAATCAATTTCCTTTTTTATTTAAGTTACTGAGGAGATTCCATTTGTTGCAAAAAAGATCCTCGAACGTTACATGTGCTGAAACAATTTTGGTAGGTTAATATTTTTGTATTAATAAATTGTTTTTTACTTTTCCTCTGTTTCTTGTCCTTCCATGCTAGAAATTTTCCCTGAGTGGCTCCCAGGGTGTGATGTCACAGCAGAGGGGGAGAAAGAAAAAATGGAGTCAAGTTTTCGGTTTTGTTGGATTATAGTTATGATTCTCAGAGGAATGGAAAAGAATGTATTTTGAGCTAGAGTTCCATTTTTGTGATTGTAGAAATTATACTTGGAACTGTGGGAATAGGGTAAAACTAAGAAAAGAGGGGAAGAGAGAGATGTTGGGTGACCTGGAAATGAGACAGTAATTATCTAGAGGGATTTTATAGACAGAGAAGTTGAACATACATTCATAAATCTATTTTGCACAGGCGTAAGCACTTCCCTTAATAGTGTCCAGGAGTCCCATCAGTGACCACAGCAATGCAGCCTCCACCCAATGGAGAATTGTACACTGTCTGCACCCTGAAGTTAATTGTCCCACACCTCCCTTATTGGAAGTCGTCATGTGACCCAATGACCACTTGGCAGGAGTGATGCTTAACTGTGCTCCATGGTTTGTTCACTCCCATCAGATTTTTCCTGTGTACACAACACTCCAACTCTATCCCAGGTCCAAAGTAAACCCTTGAGTAAGAGCATGGAGCTGAGAAAATCTAGAAGGGTGGTGTATGAGTGGGGAAAAAGTCTACCCTGAACAGAACCTGTCTGATATCGTTCCATTGTAAAATGCACCCCAATTTAAAGTCCCTCTAGAGTCAATATGCATGATTTAAAATATAGGATCCAGTTAGGGATCACACTAATCACTATAATTGAGGATGAATTGAAGTACTCTCTAGGTTAACACATTGCCTTCACATTTTGTTTGATCTTTGCAAACTTTATGGCTCAACAAAAATTCAACTCTCATGTTTTTGAGTTTAGTTTAGTGGCAATTGTTTGACTTCTTGAAGTTACTTGTTTAACTTGTTCCTAGCAGACAGGAGTGGGTTAGGAAATTACATTCCTTGGATTTTTAGAGAATGTTACATATTGGGAATGATTCTCTGTATCTCATCTGGATAGCATTAATCTCTTTAAGAAGTTTCACACTCTCCTTCTTGAATCCCTGTTCAAGAAGACGTTCTTTTTCCTAAAAGGGAAAGTGGAGACTGTACTCACACAACCTAAAACATTTCCCACATTTGCTAAATAATTTCCCCTGTCCATACCTACATTAATCCCTCATAAATTTTTGAAACTTGTTTTTGAAATCTCTTCCTCCCTTAACTTCCATTATATCACTCTTCCTTGAGTCTCCTATGCCTGTCAATAATTTTTCTGGGCTTGCTTTAGTTGCAGAAATGTTCTTCGCTTTATAGTTTCTAAAATATTAGTGACCCAGAATTAATTTTGTGGCCCCCTTCAGCCACAGGCAACACAGTCTTTCTGGAAAAACTCTTTTACCCCCTCAACTCTGATCTATGTAGTGTGGACTCTTAAATACACATCTAAGGTAAGGAGGTAAGGAAGATGGATGAAATCCAATAGGAAGGTTACTACATGATTCAGAATCACAGCAGATGTTTGATCAGGAAATGTAATAACAGTCTCCAAAATTTGGTGGCAGAGGTAATAGAAAACAGTTGACATCAAGTCTGCACTGGTCCATACTGTATCTCTGGGTGGACAACCCAAATCAATATAGACTTGGAGTAGGGCATGGAGTACTAGCAGCCTGGGTATTTAATTATGTAGTTAATTGTGTAGATGGTCATGAAGTCTTCCTACTCATTAGGGTGTCTCCAGAGATAAAGTCACCAGGTATGGCAGAAACAGTCACTGTGGACTCCACTCACTAGGTGAGACAGGCCAGATATTTTCCCACAAGGAAGGACTCAGACAAGTTACTTATCTCTCATGAAATTACAATTTCCTCTTTTGGAACATGACAATATAACATGTATCTGTAACATAACATGAGGATTTGATCACAGAATATCTGTAAAGTCACTGTGCAGTGCCTGGTAATGAATAGTTATGGTTTATTAGTAATTTAGTAATGAAGGGCTCCATGAGATTTGATCCTGCAAGTAAATAGCCTTTAGTAACCAGAGATGGTCAGGGGTAGAAGCAGTAAGAGAATGAAATGTCTGCTAGTGTTTGGGCTAGAAAAGTTCTTAAATTAACCTAGTGCTCTAACTTCTAACCAGTGTTTTTTTTTTTTTATAATATCTTTATTGGAGTATAATTTCTTTACAATGTTGTGTTAGTTTCTGCTGTAAAACAAAGTAAATCAGCTGTATGTATACGTATATCCCCATATCTCTTCCCTCTTGTGTCTCCCTCCCACCCTCCATATCTCACCCCTCTAGGTCGTCACAAAGCATCAAGCTGATCTCCCTGTGCTATGCAGCAGCTTCCCACTAGCCATCCATTTTACATTTGGTAGTGTATATATGTCAATGCTACTCTCTCACTTCATCCCAGCTTCCCCTTCACCCTGTGTCCTCAAGTCCGTTCTCTATGTCTGTGTCTTTACTCCTGCCCTGCCGCTAGGTTCATCAGTACCGTTTTTTAAGATTTCATATATATTCATTAGCATATGGTATTTGTTTTTCTCTTTCTGACTTACTTCACTCTGTATGACAGTCTCTAGATCCAGCCACGTCTCTACAAATGACTCAATTTTTTTCCTTTTTATGGCTGAGTAATATTCCATTGTATATATGTGCCACATCTTCTTTATCCATTCATCTGTCCATGGACATTTAGGTTGCTTCCATGTCCTGGCTATTGTATATAGTGCTGCAATGAACATTGTGGTACATGAGTCTTTTTGAATTATGATTTTTTCAGGGTATATGCCTAGTAGTGGGATTCCTGGATCAGAGGAAAACATAGGCAGAACACTCTATGAAATAAATCACAGCAAGATCCTTTTTGACCTACCTCCTAGAGTAATGGAAATAAACAAATGGGACCTAATGAAACTTAAAAGCTTTTGCACAGCAAAGGAAACCATAAACAAGAAGAAAAGACAACCCTCAGAATGGGAGAAAATATTTGCAAACAAAGCAACTGACAAAGGATTAATCTCCAAAATATACAAGCAGCTCATGCAGCTCAATATAAAAAAAAAACAAACAACCCAATCCAAAAATGGGTGGAAGACCTAAATAGATACTTCTCCATAGAAGACATACAGATTGCCATCAAACACATGAAAAGATGCTCAACATCACTCATCAGAGAAATGCAAATCAAAACCACAATGAGGTATCACCTCATACCGGTCAGAATGGCCATCATCAAAAAATCTACAAACAGTAAATGCTGGTGAAGATGTGGAGAAAAGGGAACCCTCCTGCACTGTTGGTGAGAATGTAAATTGATACAGCCACTATGGAGAACAGTATGGACGTTCCTTCAAAAACTAAGCAGTGTTTTTGATTCAGCACAGAATGGAGATAACACAATCGAATACCTGAAATTTAAGCATTAGAACCCTCCCTTGCTCTGCCATTAACTGGGCCCTCTCCTTTTCCATTTTCTCAGCCAACTGTTTCATATGTTCATGACAACTCTTTTCTTTTTCTTGCATTATCTGCCCATTCTTCTTTTGCATTTCCTCCAAAATTTTGTTTGCAGCTTCTACAGATTCAGACTTCTCCACTCCACTGAAGAAGAAAAATAAGCAGAGAAATATGAGGATTAAATTGTTATAGCTTTGTTTTGCCATTCACCCCTTTTTGCTTGTTTGTTTTATTCTTATTTCATATAGAAAACTTCTTTGGGTAATTTTTGCACTGAGTAATCAGAAGAGTAATCAGAAGACAGATTAACATAAATATTGGTTAAGAAAAGAATCCCCTAAAGCTATGATCTATACTTGATATTTTTTGCTCTATAGTAATATTCCAGGTGGACTGCTGTGGCTAACATTAACATTTCTAGGGCTTTCCAGCTATCTAGAGTGTTTTCAGCTGTTCTCACCTTCAATCTCTTTTTCCTTTTTTGTAAGTGACTGATCAGTCTGTAGAAGTGCATAGCCACATCCTCCTTGGAATCCAAATATTTCTTCAGTATCTCTTCTGCCTATTGATAACAGAGGAAATTAGAATTAGGAAATAGAAACTATGGGTCAAAGTAAAACCTAGCAGTATGTCTCTTAATTCAATTTCATTTTAGCACCCATTTTAGAATTTAAATACCATTTCAACCTAAACTGGCTTAAAACCCAATTCTGGATCCATCCTCAAATTTGCTTTATTCTCAGTCACCCCAATTTTAGTAATTTAATTAGTAAATCTTGTCTTCTAATTGTATGGGTTAAAAACCTTATGGTTATCCTTTATGTCTTTTTTTTCTCCCAAGTCCCAGGTACCATCATCAGCTAATGGTGTTTGCTCTGACTTCAAGATAAAACCAGCCAAGGCCCATCAATTGTCACCTGTTCCTCCCGACAACCTGGTCCAAGACATCATCACTTCTTACCTGGACCATGAGATTAGCTTCATAATTGGTCTCCCTACCTCCTTCCACTCTTGCTCCCCTGTAGTCTGTTTTCCTCAGATCAGCTGGTGTTGTGTTATATTACTTTAAGAAAGATCACTTCACTCTGATGCACCAAATCCTCTGCTGATGTTCCAACTCTTCCCAAGTAAAATTGAAACGTCTCTCAGTGGCCTCCAGGATACTACTTTGTTTAGCATTTGGCCTCTGAGCATCTCTCTGACCTCACCTCCTGCCACCTCTTCCCTTGCTCACTGCCCTCTTGCCACATTTCCTGCTATTCCTAGAACATAAACCAATTTATCCTTCTGGGATTTTCTGTTGTTTGAAATTTTCTTCTTCTAGATGCCCACTTGGCTCACTCCTTGACTTCTTTGAGGATTCTTCTGAAACTGTACCTCACGAGAGAGGCCTTCTCTAAAAACCTACATATAAAATAGTACCACATTTCCTTCCTCTCCTATGCCTGTACCCTACATTGTTTTTCTTCAGGGCACTTTTTGTCACTGTGATAGTGACTTCTGGAGTCACCCAAATATTATTCTCCCCATTGCCTTAGAAACAGAACTCATTTTTTTCCACCAGGGCACATTGTGGACCGTGATAAAATGTTGCATTTTCTAGTCAACCTCCTTGGTAGCTGAGGTGACCATACGATTAAAGTCTGGCCAATACCACTTACACAGAGGTGTTATATGGTACTTTTTGCAGAACACCTTAAAGACAGCTGACCCAGAGACATTTACTCTTCTGTTTTTCCCTTTTCTTTCCATCTATAATGTGGAAGTAATAGATGAAACTCTAGCAGCCATCTTAGACCATAAACTGACCTTGATGATGGAAGCTGGGCACTAAAGTGCTGGAGCAGAACAAGGAAAGGGCCTGGGAACAGGATGATCTTTTTCCATCTGTAATGTGGAAGTAATAGATGGAACTCTAGCAGCCATCTTAGACCATAAACTGACCTTGAAGATGGAAGCTGGGTGCTAAAGTGCTGGAGCAGAACAAGGAAAGGGCCTGGGAACAGGATGATTGTGGAGTTGTCATGGCAGCCTGGACTTCCTCTGCCTTACTTCTTATATGTAAGAGAGAAAGAAACTTTTGCCATTTTAGGCCACTCTTGTTTTGTTTTATTTTGTTTTGTTTTTGAGTAATATGTGCCCAAACTTAATTCTAACTGATATCACCTGAGTATACCAGCACAGAAATATAGTTAAGAGCACAGAGTTGCTATAAGCTTTTCCAGTCCAGCTGTACACTTATTACCTGTACATTCTCAGGTGAGTTATTTTACTTCTCTGTGTCTCAATTTTCTTATTAATAAAATGGGGATATTAACAATATGTATTTCCTGACGTTGTTGTAAGGATTGAATGAGTTAAGCCCATTCATTTGTCTGAAACAAAATATGCTTTATATGTATTAGCTGTTATTATTATTAGTTTTTTCTGTAAGCTATAATTTGTTGATTGCTTGATGAATACTTTGAGAGAACTAGTTTGTTCTTATTTAATTGCCCTAACCCCAGAAATTTGATAATATCTGGCATATCGTTAGGCCTGAATAGACAATAGTTGGATGATTGAATGACTAAATTATTGAATAAATTCTACAAACACTTTTGGGGGCTCCATCTGTGCTTCCAAGAAGGAATCTGCTGTTCATCCCATGGTAGTCTCTCCTACTGAATAAATCAATGAATGGATCAATGAAAGGTAGAGGCACTGTTTACCAATCACATTTTGGTTGTTCCCACTGTAGTTTGAAAGAGTCACTTCAGCAAGGCCCAAGAAATGGTGTTCAGTAGGTAGTTTACCAGTATCCCCTTTCTGGGGGTCTGGTAGTACTTATTCTTTAGCTCTTGCTTCTTCCAAACGAAAAACCGATAACCTCCTGGTTTAGAAAATGTTCCTTGCTTCACATCTTCACATAGACGGCCAGTAGTATCCTGAAGTAAAGCCATGCAGTAATCTGAGGATGCTTTCATATTCTGCTTACAAAAGTCATCTTGGGGCTTCCCTGGTGGCGCAGTGGTTGAGAATCTGCCTGCTAATGCAGGGGACACTGGTTCGCGCTCTGGTCTGGGAAGATCCCACATGCCGCGGAGCAACTAGGCCCGTGAGCCACAACTACTGAGCCTGCGGTCTGGAGCCTGTGCTCCGCAACAAGAGAGGCCACAATAGTGAGAGACCCGCGCACCGCGATGAAGGGTGGCCCCCCGATGAAGGGTGGCCGCAACTACAGAAAGCCCTAGCACAGAAACGAAGACCCAACATAGCAATCAATCAATAAATAAATCTTTAAAAAAAAAAAAGTCATCTTGCTTTGCTTCTAACCGTTCCTGTGAAGGGAAAAAAATTGCACAGATGGTACAGTAAGACATGACTAGGATGTTAACCACACATAAATTACTGGGAAATGCTTCTCCTGCAAAGATTGTGGCGTATAAACATGACACACCCCTCACCAAGCTGGGAGATTCTAGAATACCCCTAAACAGAGTGCTGGTTTAAAAACTACATCTGTGTGATTATCTGAAGCTTCTTTTCCATACTTCTCTTGCTTCAGAGAATGATTCTCAAAGCACAGATGCTGTTCCATATGAAACTTCTTTTTTCAAGTCTCTAATTTCAGAAATAGTTTAGAGCACAAATATCCAGTAGGACAGGCCTGCAGGGAGTTCCTGGTTTCACCACTTTGTGATTTAGTGACACTCAACCTTATTAAAATGAGGTTTCCTTGTTGGTAAAACAGGGGAAATTATATCTATGTCACAGATATCTTGTCAGGATTATATGTGGTGATGTAAAGTGCTAAGTTCAGTGACTTTTCCATAAATGTTCATTAATGTGTCAATATCAGTGGTACATTTAAAATTATAATATTTTTGCATATTTTCTCAGTATAAGGTTAATGAAGGTAATGGAGACTTTACCCCAGGTATTTTCTGTATTACGAAAGTCTAATGTAACATTTACCTACATTAAAACATTAAAGAGAACTTATACATTAAACTTTTTCTTTAGTCTAGAAAAATGTCCATTGTCTACTGACCTTCACTATTTAGTTTCATCAAAATTCTGAATGCAGCAAGGTATGATTTGTAAAATCCTGCCCTGCAAGCCAGGGAAGGGATGGTGAACCATCAAGTGATTGAGTATTTGTCATGCAACAATCCTTCCTTAATTTGGAAGGACTCATGTCTTCAAATAGCATTTTTATGATTGATTTCTCTTTCCTGGATTTCTGAATGTTTTACTGTTGCCTTACATTAAACAAAATACATTTTTAGGGTTTCCAGAAAGAAGTGAATCCTCCCAGATTATTAGCAGGGAACATGAAAGTACTGTGTCTTTGACTAACTTTAAATGAAAAAAATAAAATAATCTCATATAAATACAGTTTTACAGTTTACTTGTTTGCTTAAAATATGGCATCCAGAGGGCGGAAATTAACAGAAGAAGATATTTGTAATCATCAGTCAGTCATTGTACCATAGTCTCTTGGAATAAGGTCAGGAGCAGTCTATTCTTTTAGTAAAGACTGCAAGCGAGTACACATAACTGAGTGCGGCTGTCTTTGAGTCTGGGAGGATTACTCATATCAAGATATTTTTTCTGCCCCTCATGAACCAGAATAGCAAATATCTCATTTTAATTTATCTGGAAAACTTGGTCCACATCTTTGAAAGAGTTAGTTCTTCATGAAGACTCCAATGGCCTCTTTCTCACTGGCCTTGTGCAGGTCCAGCAGCTCCTGGAGGGTTTCCGTGGGCAGCTACAGCTTCTGGTCCATCTGCATTTCATAATGGGTAATGACGTTTTGCACTGCGACTGTGTTCTCGATCTCGGCCAATGCCAGGACTGCATTCTCCATGCAGGGCAGATCCCCACTGCTGATGGCATTGACAAAGGTCAGCACCAGGGTCTCTAGACCTAAGAAAGGGGATTTTAAGAAATAGTAGTTATCAGTTGTTGAGAGAGGAACAAACTGTATTCTATTTAAAAAAAAATTTTTTTAAGTGAATGATGGTTTTTATTTATTTTTTATTTTTTTTGCTGCGTTGGGTCTTCATTGCTGTGCATGGCTTTCTCTAGTTGCGGTGAGTGGGGGCTACTCTACACTGTGGTGAGCAGGCTTCTCATTGTAGTGGCTTCTCTTGCTGCGGAGCATGGGTCCTAGAGCATGCAGGCTTCAGCAGTTGCGGCGTGCAGGCTCTAGAGCACAGGCTCAGTAGTTGTGGCACATGGGCTTAGTTACTACACAGCATGTGGGATCTTCCTGGACCAGGGATCGAACCCGTGTCCGCTGCATTGGCAGGCGGATTCTTAACCACTGCACCACCAGGGAAGTCCCAAAAATGTATTCTATTTAGTCTTGAGAATGTAAATTTAATTATTTTGAATCAACTGCTATAGTATTTTGTATGCTTTTCAAGTGTCACAAACAGTAGTTTTAAAGACTTTTTGAGAAAGAATTGTGATGGAATATTTTGTTAACCTCTTCGTTCAGAGGAGTTTAAAGCTGCTCTTTCTTTCTCCTTCCCTCAACCAAAAGGAAGATGTTGGAATGAATGGATTAGAATAAGGATATTTGGGTGATGAGATATTAGGTCTTGATCTTTTCTTAGCCTTCCTGTATCTCCCTTTTGTCTGCCTTCTTTCTATTTCCCTCCTAACTTCTAATTTATGAAAAAGGTCAAGGAGACAGTTTAGTGCACAAGTGTACAAGAGCACGTGTATGTGTGTGAGTGTATGCGTACATGTGGTGCAGGCCATTAGTCCTGTGTCTGGCCTAAATAACAGGGTCTTCCTAGATATTCTCTCATCAGAGCTCCATGCAATGTGACCATTTCAACCAGCTTTGTCAGGGATTTGCTGGTTTTAGCATTGAAAATCTCACATATCAGGAAATTACAGCCTCAGGCAAACTGGAGTGGTTGGGTCACCCTACAACTATCAGTGTTGGGGACTCAATCCTGGGCCTTCTCTTTCTATAGTTTTAAGTACCACATATATTTTAATTTCCTGCTTTGGCTTGATTTTTAAGCTTTAGATTTGTGTATTTAAATATCTGGATGGTATTCCTTCTTGTACACATCAGAGGAAAATACTAAATAATCCAAAACTAAACACCTTCATCCACTCTGGAAAACAATTCTTCCTCCAGGTATTTCTCTTAGTAAATAACATCCGTTCAAGCAGTTGCTTAAGCTCAGAACCCTGGAGTCAGGCTTGACACTTCCGTTTAATTCCTTCCACACACCCATATGCCCTCCATCATCAAAACTTATGAATTTGACATTCAAAATATGTGTGGATTCTATCTATTTTGACAATCTCAGTTGCCACTGTCTTAGCCTAGCATAATCCCTATTTATTATTAAAATATTGTAAATATCATTCATCTTCTTATTGTTTCATGTACATTCCTCCAAAACATTATCTACAAAATACTCAGAAGGATTGTTTTAAACATAAATTATATAACATTACCTCTGTGCCTATAATTCTTCAAGATCCTCTCACTGGGCTCAAACTCTAATCTCCTTGAAGTCATCCACTAGTCCTTTCAGGTATGGTTCCCTGCACACTTCTCCAACCATGACACCACTCTTATTCACTCTACTCTTGTTCAAGTCACACTATCTTGCCTTTACATTCTTGACATTGCAGAGATCTTTTCTGTCTCAGGCCTTCTCACATGATATTATCTCTGTCTGAAAACTACTCTGACTGTTCTTCTGATTAACTCCTACCCATTTTTAAGTTCTCATGTTACATGTCACTTTCAGAGACAAATATTCTCTGCCTTCAAATGCAAATTTTCTCCCACCTGCCTACACCCCTTCCTTTCTCATAGCGGTGTATTATTTTGATTTATTGTACTTATCACTGCTTGTCATTATGGTTAAATAAATTGTTTAAATACCTTTTGCTCCCATCATGCTCGAATGAGGATTATGCCTAGTGGTTGGTGCATTGCAGGCACTCCTAATCAATTCACATATTTTTGAATTGATAAACAAGAGAATTGTGCTAAGGTTAACGGCAAAGCCTCACATACGTGGTGTATTTGCCTTTTCCTGACTTTGTCAATCTATAGTTCTCCTGGAAGGAAATTTCATAAATAGGGAGCTGAGAAGGCTGGATTCTAGTTCTTTTCCTTTATTCACCTTGCTCATGTGAATATTAGATAACACTAGAAATAGTTTTAGTTCCCATGTAAAATTCACAATGTGATCCTTGTGGTATGTTTTCCTTGGCATCATTAGACTCTGTATTTGTCAGAAGTAACCCTCATGGTTCCCACTTCCATTGTCTACAATGAGCAATAGGAAAGTCCACGTAAGGAGGGGCAGTGAGAGGGACTCACAAGGCCTATTGACTGTGATGTCCCCTGAGAGAGTCTTGGCCTTGGAATGGCTGAGGATGTAGAAGCAGAAGTCTTCAAACTGTTCTCTGAATTCAGGGTTCATATCTTCCTCCTGTAGCTGCTCCAGGAGGGTGAGGTACTTCCTCTGAGCAGGGCGGTCAAAGATGAAGCACTTCTTCTCTGGGAAGAACTTTCGGATACATAACTGAGGTTCATTAAAGCTTTTAGTTTTTTTATCAGTACCTAGAGGAATGAAAATTAGAGGTAGTACAACTTCAGGCTGATTGCTTCAAATATATGACCCTTCAACTTAGTAATTTGCACAAATCCTATATTAAGAGGTAAATATTAACTAATCATGGATCAGACCAAAAAATTAAAGGGGTAGAGAAATGAAATTTCTTTTCTTCTCCAAGAAGGAGGTAACTTAAAATTAGACCCAATTGATTCATCTAAAGAATGTTTCATTTCCTCTAACAGAACAGTCAGGATAACAAAGTTATGAAATTATAATTTTCAGCACCTACATAGAAATGGTCATTGTGATATTGTTTTCTCTTTTTATGTTAGCCAATCATCAGGCCCAGTAACCTTGCTTTAGCTTCAGTGAAACTCCAGGTGCTCATCAGCAGTGATGGGTTGTCCATTTGCTTCCAGCTCCAGGGTTAAATCTCTCAGAGTCCACACAAAGTCTGGAAAGAAGTTCACAAACTCAGCTGATTTTTGACCTCATGTTCACCAGGTGAGGATTTTGCCCTGATTCGATCTGTCAGTTCTGTCACATAGCTGAGATGCTAACATAGGAAAACTGCAGAAAATGAGTAGCACCTTTTATGCTGTATTTTCTCCCAGAGCTTACATAAAATAATTTTTCTTAATTAGTTTATTCATTCATTCATTCCACAAACATTTATTGAAAACTTACTATGGGAGACCTTCAAGATGGCAGAGGAGTAAGACATGGAGATCACCTTCCTCCCCACAAATACATCAAAAAAACATCTACATGTGGAACAACTCCTACAGAACACTTACTGAATGCTGGCAGAAGACCTCAGACTTCCAAAAGAGCATTAAAATCCCCATGTACCTGGGTCGGGCAAAAGAAAAAAGAAAAAACAGAGAAAAAAGAATAGGGACGGACCTGTGCTTCTGGGAGGGACCTGTGAAGGAGGAAAAGTTTCCACATGCTAGGAAGCCCCTTCACTTGCGGGGACAGGGAGGGGGAAGCTTCAGAGCCACAGAGGAGAGTGCAGCAACAGGGGTGCAGAGGGCAAAGCGGAGAGATTCCCACACAGAGGATTGGTGCCAACCAGCACTCACCAGCCTGAGATGCTTGTCTGCTCACCCACTGGGGCGGGTGGGGGCTGGGAGCTGAGGCTTGGGCTTCAGAGGTCAGACCCCAAGATGACTGGGGTTGGCTGCATGAAGACAGCCTGAAGGGGGCTAGTGTGCCACAGTTAGCCAGGAGGGAGTCCAGGAAAAAGTCTGGACCTGCCGGAGAGGCAAGAGACCATTGTTTCAGGGTGCGCGAGAAGAGGGGCTTCCTGTTCTGTGTGCCCAAAGATGGCAGAGCAGTGCCTAAGCAAGCTCCAGAGATGGGCACGAGCCGCGGCTATCATCTTGGGCCCCAGAGACGGGCGTGGACCACTACCACTGCCACTGCTGCCACCAAGAATCCTGTGTGCAAGCACAGGTCACTATCCACACCTCCCCTGTTGGGAGCCTGTGCAGCCCACCACTGCCAGGGTCCCGTGATCCAGGGCCAACTTCCCTGGGAGAACACACGGCGCGCCTCAGGCTGTTGCAATGTCATGCCGGCCTCTTCCACTGCAGGCACACCCTGCATTCCAATTATGACTACCATACCCCTCCCTCTCCCCAGCCTGAGTGAGCAAGAGACACCTGATCAGCCGCTGCTTTAATGCCTTCCTGTCTGGGTGGGGAAAAGATGCCTGAGGGCAGCCTACATGCAGAGACGGAGCCAGAACCAAAGCTGAACCCTAGGAGCTGTGCAAACAAACAAGAGAAAGGGACATTTCTGCGTGCAGCCTCAGGAGCAGTGGATTAAATCCCTGCAATCAGCTTGATAAATCCTGCATCTGTGAAATACCTGAATAGAAAATGAATGTTCCCAAAACTGAGGCAGTGGTCTCTAGGAGCAACTATAGACTTGGGGTTTGCTTTGTGTGTTTGATTTGGTTTTGGTGTTATGTTTATCTTAGTTTTTAGGGCTTGTTTTCATTGGTGGGTTTCTTTATTTCTTGGGTTGCTCTCTTCCTTTTTTTTTTCTTTTTCCTTTTGTGTGTGTGTGTGTGTGTGTGTGTGTGTATGTTTCTTTCCATGATTTTGTCTGTTTAGTTTTCTTTTACCATTTTTCCTGGGGTTCTGTCTGTTCATTTCTTTCTTTTTTTTTTTTATGACTGTGTGTGTTTCGTTGTGTGATTTTGTTTGTTTAGTTTTGCTTTTACTATTTGTTTTGGGGTGCTGTCTATTTTTTTCTTCTTCTTCTTTCTTTCTTTCTTTTCTTCCATGTCGTGTAGCTGGCAGGGTCTTGGTGCTCCAGCCAGGTGTTGGGCCTGAGCCTCCAAGGTGGGAGAGCTAAGTTCAGGACATTGGACCACCAGAGACCTCCCGGCCCCACTTAATATCAATTGGCGAAAGCTCTCCCAGAGATCTCCATCTCAATGCTAAGACCCAGCTCCACCAAACAACCAGCCAAGCTCCAGTGCTGGACGTCCCATGCCAAACAACTAGCAAGACAGGAACACAAACTCACCCATTAGCAGAGAGGCTGCCTAAAATCATACTATGTTCACAGACACCTCAAAACACACAATCAGATGCAGCCCTGCCCACCAGAAAGACAAGATCCAGCTACACCCACCAAAACACAGGCAGCAGTCCCCCCCACCAGGAAGCTTACACAAGTCACTGAACCAACCTCACCCACTGGGGGCAGACACTAAAAACAAGGGGAACTACAAACCCATAGCCTGCGAAAAGGAGACCCCAAACACAGTAAGTTAAACAAAATGAGAAGACAGAGAATTATGCAGCAGATGAAAAAGCAAGGTAAAAATCCACTAGACCAAACAAATGAAGAGGAAATAGGCAGTCTACCTGAAAAAGAATTCAGAGTAATGATAGTAAAGATGATCCAAAATCTCAGAAATAGAATGGAAAAAATACAAGAAATGTTTAACAAGGACCTAGAAGAACTAAAGAGCAAACAAAGAATGATGAACAACACAATAAATGAAATTAAAAATTCTCTAGAAGGAATCAATAGCAGAATAACTGAGACAGAAGAATGGTTAAGTAACCTGGAAGATAAAATAGTGAAAATAACTACCACAGAGCAGAATAAAGAAAAAAGAATGAAAAGAATTGAGGACAGTCTCAGAGACACCTGGGGCAACATTAAATGCACCAACATTCGGATTATAGGGGTCCCAGAATTAGAAGAGAAAAAGAAAGGGTCTAAGAAAATATTTGAAGGATTATAATTGAAAATTTCCCTAACATGGGAAAGGAAATAGTAAATCAAGCCCAGGAAGCACAGAGAGTATACAGGATAAATCCAAGGAGAAACATGCCAAGACACATATTAATCAAACTTTCAAAAATTAAATACAAAGAAAAAATATTAAAAGCAGCAAGGGAAAAGCAACAAATAACACACAAGGGAATCCCCATAAGCTTAACAGCTGATCTTTCAGCAAAAACTCTGCAAGCCAGAAGGGAGTGGCAGGACATATTTAAAGTGAGGAAAGGGAAAAAATCTACAACCTATATTACTCTACCCAGCAAGGATCTCATTCAGATTCGTTGGAGAAATTAAAACCTTTACAGACAAGCAAAAGCTAAGAGAATTCAGCATCACCAAACCAGCTTTACAACAAATGCTAAAGGAACTTCTCTAGGCAGGAAACACAAGAGAAGGAAAAGACCAACAATAACAAATCCAAAACTATTAAGAAAATGGTAATAGGAACATACATATCGATAGTTACCTTAAATGTAAATGGATTAAATGTTCCAACCAAAAGACACAGACTCGCTGAATGGATACAAAAACAAGACCTGTATATATGCTGTCTACAAGAGACCCACTTCAGACCCAGGGACACATACAGACTGACAGTGAGGGGATGGAAAAAGATATTCCATGCAAATGGAAATCAAAAGAAAGCTGGAGTAGCAATTCTCATATCAGACAAAGTAGACTTTAAAATAAAGACTATTACAAGAGACAAAGAAGGACACTACATAATGATCAAGGGATCAATCCAAGAAGAAGATATAACAATTGTAAATATTTATGCACCCAACATAGGAGCACCTCAATACATAAGGCAAATGCTAACAGCCATAAAGGGGAAATCGACTGTAACACAGTAATAGTAGGGGACTTTGACACCTCACTTCCACCAATGGACAGATCATCCAAAATGAAAATAAATACGGAAACACAAGCTTTAAATGGCACATTAGACAAGATGGACTTAATTGATATTTATAGGACATTCCATCCAAAAACAACAGAATAAACTTTCTTCTCAAGTGCACATGGAACATTCTCCAGGATAAATCATATCTTGGGTCACAAATAAAGCCTTGGTAAATTTAAGAAAATCGAAATTGTATCAAGTGTCCTTTCGACCACACACCCAAGAGACTAGATAGTAATTACAGGAAAAAACTGTAAAAAAATACAAAAACATGGAGGCTAAACAATACGCTACTAAATAACCAAGAGATCACTGAAGAAATCAAAGAGGAAATCAAAAAATACCTAGAAACAAATGACAATGAAAACACGACGACCCAAAACCTATGGGATGCAGCAAAAACAGTTCTAAGAGGGAAGTTTATAGTCATACAGTCCTACCTCAAAAACAAGAAAATTCCAAATAAACAACCTAACCTTACCTCTTAAGCAATTAGAGAAAGAGGAACAAAAAACCCTCAAAGTTAGCAGAAGGAAAGAAATCAGATCAGAAATAAATGAAAAAGAAATGAAGGAAATAATAGCAAAGATCAATAAAACTAAAAGTTGGTTCTCTGAGAAAATAAACAGAATTGATAAACCATTAGCCAGACTCATCAGGGATAAAAGGGAGAAGACTCAAATCAACAGATTTAGAAATGAAAAAGGAGAAATAACAACTGGCACAGCAGAAATACAAAGGATCATGAGAGACTACTACAAGCAACTCTATGCCAATAAAATGGACAGCCTGGAAGAAATGGACAAATTCTTAGAAAAGTACAACCTTCCAAGACTGAACCAGGAAGAAATAGAAAATATGAACAGACCAATCACAAGCACTGAAATTGAAATTGTGACTAAAAATCTCTCAACAAACCAAAGCCCAGGATCAGATGTCTATACTGGTGAATTCTATCAAACATTTAGAGAAGAGCTAACATCTATCCTTCTCAAAATCTTCCAAAATATAACAGAGGGAGGAACACTCCCAAACTCATTCTATGAGGCACCATCACCCTGATACCAAAACCAGACAAAGATGTCACAAAAAAAGAAAATTACAGACCAATATCACTGATGAACATAGATGCAAAAATCCTCAACCAAAGACTAGCAAACAGAATACAACAGCACATTAAAAGGACCATGATCAATTGGGGTTTATCCCAGGAATGCAAGGAGTCTTCAATATACACAAATCAATCAATGTGATACAACATATTAACAAATTGAAGCATAAAACCATATGATAATCTCAATAGATGCAGAAAAATCTTTTGACAAAATTCAAAACCCATTTATGATAAAAACTCTCCAGAAAGTAGGCATAGAGCAAACCTACCTCAACATAATAAAGGCCATATATGACAAACCCACAGCAAACATCATTCTCAATGGTGAAAAACTGAAAGCATTTCCTCCAAGATCAGGAACAAGACAAGGGTGCCCACTCTCACCACTGTTATTCAACATAGTCTTGGAAGTTTTAGCCACAGCAGTCAGAGAAGAAAAAGAAATAAAAGGAATCCAAATTCGAAAAGAAGAAGTAAAACTGTCACTGCTTGCAGATGACATGATACTATACATAGAGAATCCTAAAGATGCTGCCAGAAAACTACTAGAGCTATCAATGAATTTGGTAAAGTAGCAGGATACAAAATTAATGCACAGAAATCTCTTGCATTCCTATACATTAACAATGAGAAATCAGAAAGAGAAATTAAGGAAACACTCCCATTTACCACTGCAACAAAAAGAATAAAATACCTAAGAATAAACCTATCTAAGGAGACAAAAGACCTGTATGCAGAAAACTATAAGACACTGATGAAATAAATTAAAGACAATACAGGGCTTCCCTGGTGGCGCAGTGGTTGAGAATCTGCCTGCCAATGCAGGGGACACGGGTTCGAGCCCTGGCCTGGGAAGATCCCACATGCCGCAGAGCGGCTGGGCCCGTGAGCCACAACTGCTGAGCCTGCGCGTCTGGAGCCTGTGCTCCGCAACGAGAGAGGCCGCGACGGTGAGAGGCCCGCGCATCGCGATGAAGAGTGGCCCCCGCTTGCCACAACTGGAGAAAGCCCTCGCACAGAAACGAAGACCCAACACAGCCAAAATCAATCAATCAATCAATCAATCAAACATACGCATCTGATTCAAGATCCTCATTAAAAAAAAAAAAAAAAAGACAATACAAACAGAAGGAGAGATATACCATGTTCTTGGATTGGAAGATTCAACATTGTGAGAATGACTATACTACCCAAAAAAATCTACAGATTCAATGCAATCCCTATCAAACTACCAATGGCATTTTTCACAGAACTAGAACAAAAAATTTCACAATTTGTATGGAAACACAAAAGACCCCGAATAGCCAGAGCAATCTTGAGAACGAAAAATGGAGCTGGAGGAATCAGGCTCCCTGACTTCAGACTATATTACAAAGCTACAGTAATCAAGACAGTATGGTACTGACACAAAAACAGAAATATAGATCAATGGAACAGGATATAAAGCCTAGAGTTAAACCCACGCACATATGGTCAACTTATGTTTGACAAAGTAGGCAAGGATGTTCAATGGAGAAAAGACAGTCTCTTCAATAACTTGTGCTGAGAATACTGGACAGCTACATGTAAAAGAATGAAATTAGAACACTTCCTAACACCATACACAAAAACAAACTCAAAATGGATTAAATACCTAAATATAAGACCGGACACTATAAAACTCTTAGAGGAAAACAGGCAGAACACTCTATGGCATACATCACAGCAAGATCCTTTTTGACTGACCTCCTACAGAAATGGAAATGAAAACAAAAATAAACAAATGGGACGTATTGAAACTTAAAAGATTTTGCACAGCAAAGGAAACCATAAACAACACTAAAAGACAAACTTCAAATGGTAGAAAATATTTGCAAAGGAAACAACTGACAAAGGATTCATCTCCAACATATATAAGCATGCCATTTAGCTCAATATCAAAAAAACAAACAACCCAATCCAAAAATGGGCAGAAGACCTAAATAGATATTTCTGCAAAGAAGATATACAGATTGCCAACAAACATGTGAAAGGATGCTCACCATCACTCATCATTAGAGAAATCCAAATCAAAACTACAATGAGGTATCACCTCACACCAGTTAGAATGGTCATCATCAGAAAATTTACAAACAACAAATGCTGGAGATGGTTTGGAGAAAAGGGAACCCTCTTGCACTGTTTGTGGGAATGTAAATTGATAGAGCCACTATGGAGAACAGTATGGAGGTTCCTTAAAAAACTAAAAATAGAATTACCATATGACCCAGCAATCCCACTACTGGGCATATACCCAGAGAAAACCATAATTCAAAAAGACACATGCACCCCAATGTTCACTGCAGCACTATTTACAATAGCCAGGTCATGGAAGGAACCTAAACGCCCATCAACAGATGAATGGATAAAGAAGATGTGGTATATTTATATAATGGAATATTAGCCATAAAAAGGAATGAAATTGGGTCATTTTTAGAGATGTGGATGGACCTAGAGTCTGTCATACAGAGTGAAGTAAGTCAAAAAGAGAAAAATAATTATCGTATATTAACACATATATGTGGAATCTAGAAAAATGGTACAGATGAAACAGTTTGCAAGGCAAAGATAGAGACACAGATGTAGAGAACAAACGTATGGACACCAAGGGTGGAAAGAGAGGGTGTGGGATGAGTTGGGAGATTGGGATTGACATATATACACTAATATGTATAAAACAGATAACTAGTAAGAACCTGCTGTATAAAAAATAAATTAATTAAAATTTTAAAAAATGTTAGCCTTAGAAAAGGAAAATCTTGTCACATGCTACAACATGGGTTAAGTATGAAGATGTTATTTTAAAAAAATAACCCAGTTAGAAAAAGATCAGTACCTTCTGATTCCACTTATATGAGGTATGTAAGGTAGTCAAACTCATAGAAACATAAAGTAGAATGGTGGTTGTCAAGGGCTAGGGTGAAAGGTTAAGGGGGAGTTGTTCGATGGGTATAGAGTTTCAGTTTTGCAGGATGAAGAAGCTCTGGAGATCTGTTCCACAATGATGGAATATAATTAACATGTAAGTATAGTTAATCTGTACACTTAAAATAGAATGGTAAAATTTATGTTGTTTTTTAACCACAACTAAAAAGGAAACATAATAATGTAAGAATATGCATAACAATTTGAACTGAAATATAGAAAACTGCACAATAATACTGAAAGACTAAAAAAGAGTTTTAAATAAATAAAGCAACAATCCATACTCCAAAGTGAAAGCAATTAACTAAAAATAGTATCTATGAGTCAGTTTCTCTTTCCTGTACCAATCAGGAAGGAGCTGGTTTCCTAACATCCAGTCAATTTCTGAGAAACTAAGTTTATACCTGCTTTTGCTTTCCACTGGCATGTGTTCAATAAAATAGTTGCAAGTTGGCTTTAATTGACGTAAGAAAACCTTTTCTCATGAGAAAAAGTAGAGGAGAGCCAGAGGCTTTTAATTTATAAAATGACTAATCAGAATGTTAGTATAGTTAATAAGGCTACAGCACCAGCGTGTTTCAGTCCACTTTTGCAAATACAGAGCCATGGTGGGCAAAAGGGTGAAGGGGATTAAGAGGTACATACCTCTAGTTATATAATGCATAAACCACAGGGATGTAATATACAGCATAAGGAATATGGTCAGTGATATTTTAATAACTTTGTATGAGGACAGATTAAGAGGTACATACCTCTAGTTATACAATGCATAAACCACAGGGATGTAATATACAGCATAAGGAATATGGTCAGATGATATTTTAATAACTTTGTATGATATTTTAATAACTTTGTATGAGGACAGATGGTTACAGACTTATTGTGGTGATCATTTCATAATGTATGCACAAGTCAAATTATTATGTAGTACACCTGACACTAATACAATATTGTATGTCAACTATATTTCAATTTAAAAGTTATTTTATAAAATGTAAGAAAAAACCAACATATCAATAGTATATATACATAAAATATATAATTTTAAAAGTATAACTAAATTGACAAACAAAATACTTTACATAGGCATTTTACTATTTCTTCTACACTTCAAATTGGAAAAATGTGGGGTTACCTTCATATTTGGAGCCATTTTATATTTAGTCATATAATATCCATTGAGCTTATACTCTCTTCCAAACTCTGTTTTAATTGCTGGAGACACACACATCTGTGAACACATGAGGTCCCTGTTTTTATGAACTTGAATTTCAGGTAGTCATAGGGAAAAGTAAAAAAAAAAAAAGCAAGGTGATGGGTTGGAGATTAACTTTCATGGAAGACCTCAGTGAGAAGATGCCATTTAGCTGAGACCAGTAGAATAAGAAGGAACCAATCTTGCCAAGATCAGGGGTAAGAAAGTTTCAGATGCAGAAAATTGCTGTACATAGATCGTTAAGGCAGGAAGAAACTAGGTGTGTTCCAGCAACTGAAAGACCCAGATAAATCACATTTTTCAAAGCAAGTTAAAGTGCTACTTACTCAGAGACACTTTAAAAGATAATGGCAAAGAAGGAAAGAAAGGAGTGTACTTTATTTGTTAAATTTCAGACACTGGCTTCCAGGTGTGGAGAAATATGTTTATACTATGAGATCAGGAGAGAAACTTACAGATATCTCCCTTTCTCCTCACGTCCCTATTCCTTCCTTCAGAAACATTGTTCAGGGGGAGAAAAAACATAGTTTAAGGGTAAACAGAGTTTCAAATTTGCATCCCACCTCTATAACTTGCTTAATGAATCTGAACAGGCATATTATTTTACCCTTCCTCAAGCCTCCTGCAAGATGGAGACAATACCGCTTATTTTGCATGACTGTATTCAGGACTGAATTAGACATGTAACATGTGTACCTCTTAGAAAGCAATCAAGAAATAAAACTGTTACTTCTGCTATTCATTTAGCAAACATGGAAAGGCAGTATAGTGAAGTGGCTTAACAAGAGGGTTTGGAACCAAGAATGATTCGGTTCAGATTATTTACAGTGCTGTGATTTGGGACAAGACATTAAATCTTTCTGTGCCTCAGTTTCTATAAAATGGTGGGGAAATGTTTGTTATGAGATATCAGTTATTTAACCCATGAAGAACGGACAGCACTGAGCCTGGAACACATGTGC
Organism: Balaenoptera acutorostrata; assembly: GCF_949987535.1. Classification (NCBI taxonomy): domain Eukaryota; kingdom Metazoa; phylum Chordata; class Mammalia; order Artiodactyla; family Balaenopteridae; genus Balaenoptera; species Balaenoptera acutorostrata. The sequence goes on along the minus strand of NC_080064.1, from coordinate 78,976,829 downwards.
AACACATGGAGCCCCTTCCAGCCTGTGCACTGGGTATTAAGTTCCAGGGGCTGCATGTCCACGAATGTGTAAGATGTGTCCTTTTCCTCACTTACAGCATGCACAAATGAGGAGCCAGGTCCACTGTAAGTGTGTCCATTATTTAAAGAAATTAAACCTAAAAATATGCTTCCTCATTCTAGGTTTCCCAAACTGACCCCCAATCCCGGGATACATTCCATTATATTTAAGCATCTAATAGACACTTTTTTAAACACCAAATTGTTTCTAAGATGTCTTTCAAAAAAAATTAATGTGAAGGTTCTAGTTGAGAAGTAGTGTCAAACCCGTGTTCCCTCCAAAGAGGATAGCTTCCAAAAATTCCTTTTACAGTTATTGAGTCACTGTTCTGTTTTCAGTGCTTTCAGTTTCATATTACTCTAAATCTGTTACAGAGGTTGCTTCACTTCTTCTGTCTGGTCTCTACAGGCAATCAGGCAAGCCCCATGACATTGGATGGGTGAAATAAAAGTCTAACCATCTAGTGAGAGACAGAGAAGTTACAGAACCACTCCACCTAAACTGAGAAGAAAACAGGTAAGAACTCTACTTTTTCCTCAAAGCAGCTTTGTCTCCAGTGCTAAAGCAGCCTTGCTCTGGGAAAAGGAGCCCATGTTAAGATTAGTGCAGGGGTGGGAAGGGATTTTTAAGGGTTAGTTAGTTTTCTAAAAAATGACCAGCATTAAAATAGGCTGCAGCTGAGCCTAATGTGGGACACGAGGTCAGATGAAATCCTGGTGTTAGTTATCAGGTGGCAGCACATCCCTGGGTCATTACTGTGCTTGTGTAGAATTAGGCACGAGGGACATGGAGCTAAACTAAGATCTTGAAATGCATTAGGATTGTCTTTCTCTTTGCTGATGTTGTCTGTGTTGACTGGGGACACAATTAAATTACCATTGTCTTTGATACAACTTGCTCAATACTGATGTGACTGCAGCTAAGAAACTGAAAGGGCGACAAATATGTTATTTTCATGAGAAGGAAAGAATAGTAAATGAGATGCAGTGGAATCAGCTACATGACACTGTTAAAGACAAAGAAAATAACTGAAACCCAAAGTGAAAGATGTAGATTCATGAAAATACCATACTCTTCAGTAATACATTTGAACTTTGTTTCAAAGTGGACTTCTTCTTTTAGAAATAGCACAAGTTCACTAGATCCAATTTCTTGGTGTCAACTCACTCCTTACCCCTTAGGAGCAGAATTCAGCCCCATTACTTTACTAAAAAGCTTCCTCTTTAAAGAATCTACTGTGGTGCAGCACTGAAGGCACCACCTTTGTTTACTTTGCCCTCTCTGTGCTCTCAAGAAGTTTTGATCTTGCCTTTTGGAAACTCTTCCTCTGAATTCCTTGGCTTGGCATTAGCTTATTCATCACCTACCTTGTCTGACACCTCTCTCTTCTTTTCAGCTTCCCCTCCCCTTTTCCATCCCCATCCCCTCCTCTTTACCCCTACTCCTCTTCCTCCTCTTCCTGTTTCTACTTCTCCTCTACAAAATGGAAAAAAAGAAGAAAACAGAAAACCTGAAAGTGCACGGCTGGAAATATAGATATTTTCTTTCAACAACTTTCTTCTTTAGTTCTCCTGATCTGTCTCCTGAGCTTTTAATCTTTATTTCATTGTCTTTTGTTCCCTTACACACACACACACACACACACACACACACATACACACACACACGTACAAATACGATTTTTAGCAACATGCAGTATTTGCAGATGTGCACTTTACCCCCACTTAGTTGGAGGCTAATTTATTTTGAAGCTAATAAATTTTAAGTTTCAGAGCCCCTTGCTTCCACAAGCCCATACCAAGGTTTTGGAAGGGTCCCTAGCCATGTGTTTCACAAGGTCACATATTTTTATAAAATTTGCCAAAGTAAGTTCCACTTCTAGAATAGCAGTGTGAGAAGTTCTGTGGACCCTTATCCCAGTAAAAATAAGGATAACTAGTGAGAAAAAACACATTTCAAATCACTGGAAATTGTTCAGAGACATATATCAAATGACGAACATTTATTCATGAAATTCCTTATTCATAGTAAGAATTAGTGAATAAATAAATAAATATTGTATTTCTCACACATAGCCAGGATGTACAATGAATCTCTCTGAATCTTATTCTATTTTACATTTAATGTCTAGTATAAATTTTTAAATGAAAGTCCAAAATAAAAGTTTTCCATGGTAAACTAAATGGAAGATTTTGTTCATGAGGATGGTTGAATGTTGATAAATCACTGTCATATCAATATTTTTTAATGGACTACTTTGATAATACTTCCGTAACTTTCTAAAATGTCTTTCCCTCATCTATCTCACTGTTGACACAAAACTAGGTCATGTTGGGGGATTTTATGATTCCTCCTTCTGAATGCAAAATAACCTTGTGAAAGCTCTTGATCTGCTTAGACCAGAAATTCTAATTCATCCCATCTCTTCCCCTGCAGACAAGGGAACATGGCCTCAGAGATCCACATGTCAGGCCCAGAGTGCCTCATCGAGAACACTAATGGGCGACTGTTGGTTAATCCGAAAGCTCTGAAGATCCTGTCTGCCATTCAGCAGCCCGTTGTGGTGGTGGCTATCGTGGGCCTCTACCGCACCGGCAAATCCTACCTGATGAACAAGCTGGCTGGGAAGAACAAGGGTGAGTGGCACCAGCAAAGCCCAGCCGAGTCCCTTCTGCCCACCCACACTCCCAGCATGCAGGAAGGTGATGCGAGGAGAGGAAGTTAGAGACCTGGGAGGAATATTGAAAGCTAACTTTCAATACAGTGATGGGCTTCTTACACTTACTCTGTGCTGGAAGATAAGAGTCAACTCTTTCTCACCACTTTGCCTTAATTTTCTCTTTAAAGTATAAATATGCCTTTCTGGAAGGAGTAAGGTAGTAATAAAGAAAATTAATGCAGATAATAATAAACAATAAAACATTTACTAAAATGTATGTGGATTAACATCAAGCTTATACTGATCTTTAAGGTAAAATAAATATTTCAGTTTGTACTGAATGTTCTAATTTCTCTCTTTTTCTGGTTGCAATTAAGATCAATACTGATTATGTTTTCATTTGTCTCTTTAAACCTTGATTTTGTTAACTATTATCTCAATTTCAAGATCCATCTGCTATTAAAACTCCACCCTTTCTTAACCCCATGCCCCCTTGCAGGTTTTTCTCTGGGCTCCACGGTACAATCTCACACGAAGGGCACCTGGATGTGGTGTGTGCCTCATCCCAAGAAGCCAGACCATACTCTAGTTCTGCTTGATACTGAGGGCCTGGGGGATGTGGAGAAGGTAAGGACTGAGGATTCAAATTTGGACTAAGCCCCTCATGTCTGAATATTCTCTACACTATTTAATTTTTCTTTAAATAAGACCTTGCACTTAACCACGTTTTTTCATTTCTGTTTACATGCCATGAGACCCAGTTTAGCAATGAGGGGTCAGGAAAATATTCATAAGGCAGAATCCTAGAAGAAGAGCATAGTGGTCAGTTGACAGTATTCTAATTATTAAAAGGCTGTAAGCTAAGCCAGTTAACCCAGATGCATAAAGGGAATACAAATAAATTCAACATAATGAATCTTATCCTGCGAAGAACTTTAGTTAAGGATTTAGGTTCTGAAGTCCCATACCCTTGGCTTTAAATTTAAAGTCTGTCAGTAATTCAATGATCTTAGCAAATTATTTGATCTCTTTTAACCTCAGCTTTCTGATCTGTAAAACAGATGTAATAGATCTACATTTGCCTCATAGTATTGTTTTGAATACTTAAAAGATAAGTAATGGAAAGTGTTAGGTGCACAACAGTTGCTCAGTGAGATAGATACATATATTATTACCCTTATATTAAGACAATTGTTCTGTAAAAATAAAGAGAAAAGTTTACATTTAAATTATATTTAAGGCCTTAGAATGCCCACAAGCAATGACTATTTGTTTGCAATTATCTACCAATGATTATAAGACGGTCTAGTGAGAATCAGGGTAAACCAAAAACACTAATCAGAAAACTATTCAAAGTTCAAGTCCTACTAACAATCATTTTTGCTTGGATTTGGTTTCCTCTTATAGGGTGTTAGTCTAAAAAAACTCTAATTAAATGAGCATCCTTTTACTACTGCTGATGTGAAAAGTGCCATGAGAATGAAAAATAATCCTGGTCCAAATGTACTCTGATTTCCAGGGTGACAACCAGAATGACTCCTGGATCTTTGCCCTAGCAATACTCCTGAGCAGCACTTTTGTGTACAATAGTATGGGAACCATCAACCAGCAGGCCATGGACCAACTTCAGTATCCTTTTCAGGTTCAAACCAGCATCAAAGTCAGAGGGGGGACCAGTATTAATAAAACAGCTGCCTAACTGTGAGTCCTTGTGAATCAAGCACAAAAAGGGAAACATAAAAAATAATTCAAGGGCAGGGGGAAAATCCTACGTATCAATACCTACTGAAGAATTGATACTTGGGTTAAGAACAAAGGCGAAACAAGGGTTTTGTATATGTAACTAATATAGGGTGGTGGGCACTGTTCTTTTATGCCAGTTTTCCTTAATTTGCTGCTCAGCTATGTGACGGAGCTCACAGATAGAATCAGGGCAAAAGTCTCACCTGAAGTGGATGGGGTTGAGGATTCAGCTGACTTTGTGAGCTTCTTTCCAGACTTTGTATGGACACTGAGGGATTTCTCCCTAGACTTGGAGGCAGATGGACAATCCATCACAGCAGACGAGTACCTGGAGAATTCACTCAAGCTTAAGAAAGGTAAAGGGAACTTAGAATTGGTAAATGGGATGACAAAACACTAAAAACTATCGTTCTTTAGTTTTCTATCAACAGTTTTCTTATATTTATAGTTTCTATTTCTTTTCGGGGCGATTACTAAAAATTAACACTTGTTTACTATCTGAATTAATAGATTTGATTTTATTTACTCCCTGTTTTAAGAACAGGTTTCATTTCTTTCACGTTTCCCTGTGCTGTGATTAGACTTACATTATATCCCTGCTTAGGGCTTGTGGTGCTGTAATTAACCAAAGAATATGGAGTAGAATAGGTAATTTATTTGAAGAAAATAAATAAAAGCATGAACCGTGCACTAGTCTAGGGGTTGGCAAAGGATGGCTCACAGGCAAATAATGTCCAATCCAGCCTGCCAGCTGATTTTGTAAATAAGGTTTTATTGGAATAATGCTATGCCCATTCATTTATAGACTGTCTATGGCTGCTTTCATGCTACAGTAGTAGAATTGAGTACTTGGAAAAGAGACCATCTGGCTTGCAAAGCCTAAAATATTTACTGTTTGGCCCTTTACATAAAAAGTTTGCAAGCCCCTATATTAGGCAAATTCTTTTTGTTTTCTTCCAGGTACCAGTCAAAAAGATAAAAATTTTAATCTGCCTCGACTCTGTATCCGGAAGTTCTTCCCAAAGAAGAAATGCTTTATCTTCGATCGGCCCACTAATAGGAAGAAACTGGGCCAGCTTGAGAAACTGTGTGATGATGAGCTGGACTCTGAATTTGTGCAACAAGCTGCAGTCTTCTGTTCCTACATCTTTAGAAATTCCAAAACTAAAACCCTTTCAGGAGGCATCAAGGTCAATGGACCTCGTGAGTCCTCTTCCCAGTCTTTACTCTCACTGTTAAGACTAAAAGACGGTGTAATAACATCCACCTAGCTTCGGCTTTGAAAAATGCACATCTACTGCTATTATTGTGTTAAGTTCTAGATGGCACCAACACTTCTAGCAGGTTTTATGAGTCACATTTCTTAGGTGAGGAAAGATAGAAAAGGCCAAAGGAAAATAGCTCTAAAAGCTTAAAACTGTCCTAGTAAACTGGACCTGCCCTGTCCAATATGGTTGTCACTAGATAAGTGCAGCTATCTAAATTTAAATGTAAACTAATTAAAATTAAAGAAATTTAACATTCTGGTCACACAGCTGTGTCTCAAGGGCTCACACTCCACACGTCTAGTGGCTACCACACTGGACAGCACATATAGAATACTTCCATCATCACAGAAAGTTCTTCTGGACAATGCTCTGCTAGAATAAACAAAATGGAGGACTCCTTTTGATTTGTTCCACAAATATTAATCGAATGTTTCCCACGGACCTACCAGGGCTGATGATACAGACATAAATGAGAGAGATATGGTTTCTGTCCTAACAATGCTTGGGGGTGAAGTAAATGTACTCAATAAACACAGGCCTAGGCTATCTAGAACAGAGGTTCTCAACCTTTGATGTGCATATGTACCACCTGAGGCTCTTGCCAAAGACGAGGGTCTAAGTCAGTTGAACTGGGGCAGAGGCTGAGAGTCTGCACTTTTAGCCAGTTTTCAGGTGATACTGAGGACATTGTTGCTGTAAGGCAAATGGTTGGTAATAGACATCATCAGAATTGCATGGAATAGAAAGTTTCCTCACTCCTCCTACAATAAACATCATCATTTGTTCTCTATTTGTAGGTCTAGAGACCCTGGTGCAGACCTATGTCAATGCCATCAATAGCGGGGATCTGCCCTGCATGGAGAATGCAGTCCTGGCCTTGGCCGAGATCGAGAACGCAGCTGCAGTGAAAAAGGCCATTGCCCACTATGACCAGCAGATGGGCCAGAAGCTGCAGCTGCCCACGGAAACCCTCCAGGAGCTGCTGGACCTGCACAGGACTATTGAGAAGGAGGCCATTGAAGTCTTCATGAGGAGGTCCTTGAAAGATATAGACCATATATTTCAAAAGGAATTAGCGGTAATTTTTTTCTTAAGTTTATACAGATTAGGCTCTTGGAAAGTAAAGTTCTACTAGAAAATGAAATGGGTGCTTATTTTGAGAAAAGCAATTTTTACTAGACTTTTAAATGGTGACAAACACTATTTGTTATTATCATAAGAAGAACCAATTTTATTATGATATACTTTATTATGGTGCATTGAAACTTTTTTCTTTCATGAATAAACTAATATTCTTCCCTATAATTTCATTACATACATATAAGTAACGATCAGAGCTTCTAATCAAATTACATGCTCATTGTTATCAGGCTGATTGGATATTTTGGCCAAAAGCAAAGAAAATTTTAGCCTTAGTTATCATGAGCAGGCTTATGCTGAACCACATTTATTGCATATGCAATCACTGGTCCAGTTTGAAAAGCAGGAGTTTATCTCCAAAGGTGTAGTATATAGCTAGTAATCTCTGCTCTGAAGGTCACCCCCATGGTGAAAGAGACCTTTGTAGAAAGTCAGGATCAGCAGGAAGGATATGGCGTTGCTGAGTGTCTGTAAGTTCTTCTAGGGGGTCACAGACCTTTTATATTTTTATTTTTTTGAGAAGACTTTCCAGAAATTCTGAGGTCAATTTAACATCTTTTCACTATTCTTTTTACTTCCTATTTTTTACATTAAAGGCCCAGCTAGACAAAAAGCGAGATGACTTTTGTAACAAGAATCTTAAAGCATCATCAGATCATTGCTCAGCTTTACTTAAGGATATTTTCAGTCCTCTAGAAGAAGGTGTGAAAAAGGGGATTTATTCTAAACCAGGAGGCTATCGCCTCTTCATTGAAAAGATACAAGAGCTGAAGAAAAAGTATCTTCAGGAGCCCAGGAAGGGAATACAGGTAACCAAAATTGATTCTGGGAAGTTGCTGACGTGTTCCTTGAAACAACATGACCAAGCGTATTGCACACAGATGTGCAATTACAGGACTGACAGCATTCATGCTCTCATCTAATAAACACATACAGGGAGCCTGTTATACCAGATATATCCTATGTGCTCATCCAAAAGAGTGCACTCAATTAACAACTGAGTTACAAATTGGATTATCAGATGTATCCAAAATTTCAAATAATGTCATCATTTATCTCTCTGCATGGTCCTCCCCTCAACCTCACACTTCCCTCCCTCCATCCCTTTTTCTGATCTGCTTTCTCAATGATGGCTTCATTCTCCAACAAGTTCACCCCATATGAGACCACAGTACCAACAGCTCCAAAATTAGAGCCCTCAGTCTAAAAGAAGAGAGAATCACTATTTATATCTATATCAATCCCTTATAAAGGATTCTGCTCAAGAAGCTGTCATGCTTGGCCAGCCTGGAGCATGTGCTCACCCCAGTGACAGGGAATCTTGACTACCAGGCATGCCAGGACCAAGAGGAGCAATTCCTAGAGGGAAAGATGGTGGGAAAATAGGAATAAGTGCTTACAGCCATTTCCTATTACTAACCCCATTTTTTTCTGGGTCCTAGGCTGAAGAAATTCTTCAGGAATATTTGAAGTCCAAGGAGTCTGTGAGTGGTGCAATTCTACAGACAGACCAGACTCTCTCAGAGAAGGAAAAGTTGATTGAAGGTGAGGAGCGAGTCAAGAGACTAGACAGCCTTGAAAGCGCTTAAAAGTTCTAATTAATTCGGCTGGGTGAACCTAGGATCCTTAAACTATAGCAAGATGAGAAAAGATGCCTCTTACTCACTAAAGTCATTTTTGAGTAGGGCATACACAGTCAGTAGCAACAGTGACAGGTTAAGTGTACATGGAAGAAAGAAGCAACATGGTCACCCACATTCATTTTTCTTTTTCCTTTTCCTCCTGACAGTGGAACGTGTGAAAGCTGAATCTGCGCAGGCTGCAGCAAAAATGCTGGAGGAAATGCAAATAAAGAATCAGCAGATGATGGAACAGAAAGAAAAGAGTTATCAGGAACATGTGCAACAACTGACTAAGAAGATGGAGAGGGATAGGGCCCAGTTGCTGGAAGAGCAAGAGAGAACTCTCTCTCTCAAACTTCAGGTATTTAATTGCATCACCTTGAGGCTCCTGTTATTCTATTTTCTCTCCACACTCCCTGTTCACAAACTTGGCATGGCAGTGAAAACATGAAGCCCAGAAAAGGACCTTGCTTGCCCACTTGTACTTTTCAATCCCTATCTGCCAGCCTGAACTGGCCCCTACAATGTCTGGTTGTTAAAAGATTTTATTTGCAGTTATGCCACACCCAGTCCATTATCGCTATATCTGCCAATCATGGTAGCTATTATCTGCTAGACATTATAAAAAAGTCTTATCCATATCTCTTGCTTAGTACTATACGAAGCAAGAGCTGCTATGTCCGTATTACTTAGGAGACGAAACAGAGGTTCAGACAAGACTAAATAATTTTTATAGGGCCACAATGCTTGGGAAGATATCTGAACAGTCTTCACCAGTTAGAGGAATCCATGAATTTTTCTTCTGTCACAGCTTTTAGCTCTAAGAGAACCTTCATAAGCAGAAGGACTCAACTCTCACACCATTGTGTCAGTCTATCACTCCTACCTGTTTTCTTTGTCCTGCTCCTAGTATGTGTTGAGTTGGGAATTATGTGCAGAAATCCAGTATGGTCTGTCTGGGGCCCTGATTCCCTTACCTGTATTTTGCTCCCCCTGCCACCAAGTTGTGGAAGCTTAGATCAAATTCCCTGATCTGAGATTCAGATACTGCATCAGATTTTGAAAATTCTTCATTTATTGTGTGTGTGTTGTGTGTGTGTGCATAAAAAAATCATAATGCATAGATAAGATCTGAAGCCAAACATTTCATTAAGGTTGCCGACAAAGGTTGTGTACAATTAATGGAACAAAAAATTAATACTGGTAATTTAGGTTCATCAACATATTGGGAGATATAAGTCCCAAATCTTTCTTAACTCAAGGAGACTCAGAAAAAGTAATCACAGAGCTAGAAGGCCCAAGAGAAAGTATAATGAAATTAACGGTAGAGAAAATTTCAAGAAGAAATTAAATATTTTTGAAAAAATCTATGAATGTGGCAACTAGAAAGAAGTTAGGGATTTACTTAATGTGACACGTTATTCAGTCTCCATTTGTACTTTTTTAGGAACAGGCCCGACTACTACAGGAAGGATTCCAAGAAGAGAACAGACGACTTCATAATGAAATACAGAATCTCCAGAAGAAGATGAACAAACCAAGGCAGCAATGTTGCCTAAGCTAAAGAAGTAAAAAATAGAGCTTTCCTGGTCACTCTTATCAGAGGCATTACTCAAGCAGTTTAAAATTAAGAAAAATGTCACCACACTTGATAATATTTAGATTTCACAGTTTTATTATACTAAATATTCGCAAAGACATGCAGTACTATAATTGAAATCATGTCCATCTTCCTCACAATATTGTAAACTGTGTAACAAGATGCATTTTACCTCTGTGCCAACCCAGGAGGTATCATAACCTGGTACCACCCAGGAGCTTATTCTTCCAGATGACTATGAGTTAGACAAGTGGATACTGAGCAAAGTCTTAGGTTAAAGTCTTGGGACATAGTTGGTCATGGGTTTGGCCAAGTGCACAAGTTCCAATATCAGGGACAACCATTCTAGCTTCTTAGTGAAGACAGTATACAGTGTCCCATTGTTTCAAGACTGCATATTCTGTCAGCAATGATGTGATTCCTGGACACTGGGAATGGGCAATGCTTACTGGTGAATTCCAAGCTAAAGCAAATCACCTTACATAGTGATCTAGAAGCTCTACAGAATTTCCATAGGAAGATGGAAGAAACCATTAGCATGAGTATGAGTTGGATCATAAATAAATGGGCTAAAGAAGGAAACTTTCCCTTCTTGCTCAGTTCAACCAGATTATAACTTTAATGGGACTCTTTAGAACTTTAGGTAAGTGACCCTGGACTAAACATAGTAACATGATGACAATTATACATTGTGTGTTTGTAGCAATTTATAATTTGCAAAGATGAACTTGAAATGATGACTGATAATGTGTTAGAAAACTGAGCTGAATTAATTATTAGATCATTTATAACCCTAGAGTTTAGGCTATCTTTTCCCAATTCTTAAGAGTCATACTTGAAAGCCTGCTTATTTTCCCCCAAGAGAATATGGGTTGTTTTTTACTTTTTTTGACCAGTAAAGTAATGCTCTTGATATTACTTAGTATAGACTTTATCACAATTGTCAAAAGCCCTAGGTATGTGGTTGAAGTTTCTTAAAGCAATTGAGAATTATTTTCAATCTGGAAATAAATTATGCATCACTGAACTTTACATTTCTGATTTTTTAAAGTTTTTCACCCAAAAAATAAGGTTCTAGTTTATATAGCCAAGGTTGGCTAACTTTTCTGTACAAGATGGGATAGTAACTATTCATGGCTTTGTGAGCCATATGGTCTCTGACTCAACTACTCAACTCTGCCATAAAGCAGCCATTGATGATACATGAATGGGTGGGCATGGCTATGTTCCCAGAATACATTGTTTTCAAAAACAGGTGGCACTCAGAAGCCACAGTTTGCAGACCCTTGCTTTATATAATAGAAACAACTCTCAGAATGGAAGAAAATATTTGCAAATGAAGCAACTGACAAAAGATTAATCTCCAAAATATACAAGCAGCTCATGCAGCTCAATATCAAAAAAACAAACTACCCAATCCAAAAATGGGCAGAAGACCTAAATAGACATTTCTCCAAAGAAGATATACAGATTGCCAACAAACACATGAAAGGATGCTCAACATCACTAACCATTAGAGAAATGCAAATCAAAACCACAGTGAGGTATCACCTCACACCAGTCAGAATGGCCATCATCAAAAAATCTACAAACAATAAATGCTGGAGAGGGTGTGGAGAAAAGGGAACCCTCCTGCAGTGTTGGTGGGAATGTAAATTGATACAGCCACTATGGAGAACAGTATGGAGGTTCCTTAAAAAACTAAAAATAGAACCACCATATGACCCAGCAATCTCACTACTGGGCATTATACCCTGAGAAAACCATAATTCAAAAAGAGACATGTGCTACAATGCTCATTATTAATAGTTCATTATAAATAGTTCAAGACACTATTTACAATAGCCAGGACATGGAAGCAACCTAAATGTCCATCAACAGATGAATGGATAAAGAAAATTTGCTATATATATATATATATATATATATATATATATATATATATATACACACACAATGGAATATTACTCAGCCATAAAAAGGGATGAAACTGAGTCATTTGTAGTGAGGTGGATGGACCTAGAGTCTGTCATACAGAGTGAAGTTAGTCAGAAAGAGAAAAACAAATACCATATATTAATGCATATATATGGAATCTAGGAAAATGGTACTGATGAACCTAGTGGCAGGGCAGGAATAGAGATACAGATGTAGGTAATGGACTTGAGGACACATGGGGGGAAGGGGAGGCTGGAAGAAGTGAGAGAGTAACATTGACATGTATACACTACCATGTGTGAAATAGATAACTAGTGGGAAGATGCTGCATAGCACAGGGAGATCAGCTTAGTGCTTTGTGACGACCTAGATGGGTGGGATGGGGAGGGTGGGAGGGAGGGGATATATGTATACATATAGCTGATTCACTTTGTTATACAGCAGAAAATAACACAACATTTTAAAGCAATTATAATCCAATAAAGATGTAAATAAATAAGATTTAAAAAGTACAATGAGATATCATTTCTTACCTATTAGATGGTTACTATTTTTTAAAAACCTGAAAAGATTACAAGTGTTGGCGAGGATGTGGTGAAAGTTTAACCCTCAAACACTGTTAGTAGGAATGTAAAATGGTGCATCAGCTATGGAGATAGTGTGGGCGTTCCTCACAAAAATTAAAAATAGAACTACTGTACGTTCCAACAATCCCATTTCTGGGTATATATGCAAAAGAGTTTAAATCAGGATCTCAAAGAGATATCTGCATTCTCACTTTCATTGTAGCATTATTCACAACAGCCAAGATATAGAGACAACCTAAGTGTCCATCAACAGATTATTGGATAAAGAAAATGTGATAGATACATACAAGGAATATTATTCAGCCTTAATTAGGAAGGAAAGTTTGCCATTTGCAACGTGAATAAACCTGGAGGACATTATGCTAAGTGAAATAAACCAGTTACAAAAGGACAAATACTTTATGACTTCACTTATATGAGGTATCTAAAATCATCAAACTCATAGAAACAGAGAATATAATAGTGGTAGGCAGGGAGTTGGGGAAGGGGTGAGAATGGGAACTTATTGTCCAAAGGGTATAAAGTTTCAGTTATGCTAGATGAATAAGTTCTTGAGATCTGCTGTGCAACATAATGCCTATAGTTAAAAGTATGCTATTGTGCATTTTAAATGTGTTAAGATAGTAGAACACATTTTTAGTGTTCTTACGGCAAACAAAAAGGGAGGTGGGGGAGGTTATGGGAGGTGTTGGAAATGTCAACTACCTGGATTGTAGAGATGGTATCATGTGTGTTTGCATATGTGCAAACTCATCAAATTTTACATTAAATGTATGTAGCTCTTTGTATGTCCATTATACCTCAATAAAACCATTTAAAAACTTTTGGAAAACAATTCTACAAGCCAGATGGTCCCTTATGAATGGTGAATTTTATCAAGCATTTAAAGAAAAAAATGACACCAAGTCAAAATGGAAGAGGAAAGATTTCCTGACTCATTCTACAAGGGAAGCATTATTCTGATACCACAATCAGACAAAAACAGTACAAAAACAGAAAACTACAGACCATTATCCTCATGAAAATATATGCAAAAATCCTCAACAAAACATTAGCAAGTCAAATCCAGCAATATATAAACATAATGCATCTCGACCAAGTGGGGTTCCTTCTGTGAATGCAAGAGTAGTTAAAAAATCAATTAATGCAATTCTCCCTACTAAAAGTCTGAAGAAAGAAAACCACTTAATTATATAAATAGATGCAGAAAAACCTTGACAAAACACCTATCATGATAAAACTCCCAGCAAACTAGAGTAAAAATGAACTTCTTCAAGCTGATAAAAGGCATCTATAAAAAACCTATAGCTAACATCATATTTAATGATCAAAAACTGAGTGCTTGGCCCCTACTAAAGGAAAAAGCAAGGATGTCTGCTCTCACCAGTCTAGTTCAAAGTTATACTGAAAGTCTTAGCATAATATAGCAAGAAAAAGAAATAAAAGGCATATAGATCAGAAAGGATAAAATAAAATGTCCTTATTTTCAGACAACAAGATCATCCATATAGAAAGTCCCAGGAAATCTACCTCTTAGAACTAATAAGTGAGTTTAACAAGGTTGTAACCCACAAGATCAACACACAAAAATCTACCTTCAATTGTATTTCTATATATAAGCAATGAACCACAGTAGACCAAAACTGAACAATTAATACCATTTACAATAGCTACCAAAAATGAATACTTAAGGCGTAAATCTAACAAAACATGTATAAATGTTGAAAACCAATCTAAGGCCAAGAGATTATAGGATAGATTCCATCTCCCTAGTGGTTTTCACAATGACCCTTCCACTCTCTAAAGAGTAGAAGGTTTAAGACGCTTTTTCTAGAGTTAACCCTGACAAAAGCATGTGCCTAACATTGGTTAAGTTCAAATGAGCTTAACCAATGGACTAGAAATACATCCATTGTTGCATTGGGCTTTTATCCAAACAGAAAGAGGAAAAAATATGGGCAGGAACTCAGCATGCCAAATAATTTGCCTATCATATACAAACACACATATCCCACTCTTCCCATCCACTGGGAGGTCCTTGACAGAGAGGCAGTCATAGAACACAAGACAGGCAAACTCACCCAGTTTTTATTGTGGAGATTTTTTTCCAACCTAACTCCAAAACGATCCCCCTATTAAGTTAAATGAGACTACCTGGAAATCAGGAATTGCTCAGACTAAAGGGATTCATCTATTCAAAAGATTTGTACTCTGCCAAGGACTGAGAAACACAGTTGAAGTCTCTCTCTTAAGGAGCTAACAGTCTAATGGTGAATACAGATATTAAACAGATAAATGCAGGAAGTTAAATACCCAGGAAACTGAGGGGAGAGGATTTCTATGATTTAGGAAGGAGTTGATCTAATAATCCACCTATACCAAGATATCTTGAGACGATGCCTTAATATGTCTTAACCATGTTTCCCCTTATCAATCAATTGGTAGGAAAAAAAATCCAAATTGGGAGGGAGAAATAGGAAGAGAGACAAACTGAGGAAACAAAGGGTCTATCACCTGGCCCCAAAACATAACATGATAATAGTGTATCATGCACTCAGCTTCTCTTTTTCAGGCGATTGGTGAAAGAAATGAAGAGAGCAATGAGCTCCATCTAGTGGCCAATACAAGTATTTTAATTTTTCTTCACAGTATTTTATCACTACCTGATATCACCTAAATTTGTTCATATTCATTGCCTGTCTCCCTCAGTAGAATATAAGCTCCACGTGGGCAAAAACTTTCTCTGTTTTGTTCATCATGGAATCAGCAGGATCTAGAAGGCCGTCAGGCACATAGTAAACCCTCCATACAATAAGTATTTTTAAACACATGAATGACTATCTTATATACAGCATTTATCATCCCAACCTCATTCCTGATGCTTTTCCCTGAAAGTTTACCATTTGATTATCTAAAGTCATATTGAATGTTTCTAGAATTTGATAGTTATTTGTATTCTTGTACTATTTAGAAAGGAATCTTCTCCTTTCTCCCCACAAAGGATTTCGTCATTATCCCTTCTTTAGAGACCTAGAGAACCTGGTGTCAATTTATGTTCCTGCCACTGCTTTGGGGATCTACCTGGCATAAAGCATGCAGTACTGACTTTGGACCAGCAGCAGTGCCAAAAGGACACTGCACACCACAACAAATTGAGGGAGCAAAGGTCAGTAGCCATAGAGATCCTCCAGGAGCTGAGAACCTGCCTAGAGGGCTCTGAAAGCTGAAAAGCTCCAGTGTGAGCCACGAATTCCAGAGGTACGAATTCCAGAGGTAAAGTCAGAATGATAAAGAAACACAACACCTTCCTGAGAAGAGCAATTTCTACCAGGTTCTAAGGCAGTGATACTTACTTGTGTAGCAGCATTTTTTAACACACATTAGCCAGAAGCCACAACCTAATCCATGTTTTGGAGGGCATAGTACTTGTCAGTGTTTCCACAGCACAATTTTTATTGTTATATGTTACATATGGAACCCATGTTTTGAATGAATTTTTTCTAACCAACTGATTTGTAAAGTCAAAATTCATTTTCTCTTTTAAAAAATTGTTCAAAGACTGTGAAGCCTTTCTCATATTGAGTAACCAATACTAACAGTTGAATTGGTATAAATCCAGCCAAATGTGTATGTGAAAAGATACACAGGCAGGCGAACAGATAGATAAATAGATACACAGTTACGCTGGGCAACCTTTCTGTGGGCAAATGAACAATTTCTACTACAGTTTTTGAAATATTTAGGCTAAGGTTTGTACAGCTATAATTACCTGGCTGAAAAGCATTAATTTACAGTAATAATACATATGCATACTCAAAATATTCCATTTTAAATAGCTACATGAGGCTGAAAACTAAACATAACTTTTTTTTTTATACAGCAGGTTCTTATTAGTTACCTATTTTATACATATTAGTGTATATATGTCAATCCCAATCTCCCAATTCATCCCACCACCACCACCCCCAGCCCCACTTTCCCCCTTTGGTGTCCATATGTTTGTTCTCTACATCTGTGTCTCTATTTCCACCTTGCAAACCAGTTCATCTGTGCCATTTTTCTACATTCCACATATATGTGTTACTATATGATATTTGTTTTTCTCTTTCTGACCTACTTCACTCTGTATGACAGTCTCTAGGTCCATCCATGTCTCTACAAAAGACTCAATTTTGTTCCTTTTTATGGCTGAGTAATATGCCATTGTATATATGTACCACATCTTCTTTATCCATTCGTCTGTTGATGGGGATTTAGGTTGATTCCATGACCTGGCTATTGTAAATAGTGCTGCAATGAACATTGGGGTGCATGTGTCTTTTTGAATTATGGTTTTCTCAGGGTATATGCCCAGTAGTGGGATTGCTGGGTTATATGGTAATTCTATTTTTAGTTTTCTAAGGAAGCTCCATATTGTTCTCCATAGTGGCTGTATCAATTTAGATTCCCAACAACAGTACAAGAGGGTTCCCCTTCCGCCAGACCCTCTCCAGCATTTGTTGTTTGTAGATTTTCTGATGATGACCATTCTAACTGGTGTGAGGCAATACCTCATTGTAGTTTTGATTTGCATTTCTCTAATAATTAGTGATGCTGAGCAGCTTTTCATGTGTCTCTTGGCCATCTGTATGTCTTCTTTGGAGAGAAGTCTATTTAGGTCTTCTGCCCATTTTTTGATTGGATTGTTTTTTTTTAATATTGAGCTGCATGAGCTGTTTATATATTTGGGAGATTAATCCTTTGTCCATTGATTTGTTTCCAAATATTTTCTCCCATTCTGAGGGTTGTCTTTTCATTTTGTTTATAGTTTCCTTTGCTGTGCAAAAGCTTTTAAGTTTCATTAGGTCCCATTTGTTCATTTTTGTTTTCATTTCCATTACTCTAGGAGGTGGGTCAAAAACGATCTTGCTGTGATTTATGCCAAAGAGTGTTCTTCCTAAGTTTTCCTCTAAGAGTTTTATAGTGTCCGGTCTTATATTTAGGTCTTTAATCCATTTTGAGTTTATTTTTGTGTATGGTATTAGGGAGTGTTCTAATTTCATTCTTTTACATGTAGCTGTCCAGTTTTCCCAGCACCACTTATTGAGGACACTGTCTTTTCTCCATCGTATATCCTTGCCTCTTTGTCATAGATTAGTTGACCATAGGTGTGTGGGTTTATCTCTGGGCTTTCTACCCTGTTCCATTGATCTATATTTCTGTTTTTGTGCAAGTACCATGTTGTCTTTTTTTTTTTTTTTTTGGTTGTCAAATACGTTTATTTAATAATTCTTTTTTTTTAAAACATCTTTATTGAAGTATAATTGCCTTACAATGGTGTGTTAGCTTCTGCTTTATAACAAAGTGAATCAGTTATACACATACAATATGTTCCCATATCTCTTCCCTCTTGCATCTCCCTCCCTCCCACCCTCCCCATCCCACCCCTCTAGGTGGTCACAAAGCACCGAGCTGATCAACCTGTGCTATGTGGCTGCTTCCCACTAGCTATCTATTTTACATTTGGTAGTGTATATATGTCCATGACACTCTCTTACCCTGTCACATCTCACCCCACCCCCTCCCCATATCCTCAAGTCCATTCTCTAGTAGGTCTGTGTCTTTATTCCCGTCTTGCCACTAGGTTCTTCATGGCCTTTTTTTTTTTTCCCTTAGATTCCGTATATATGTGTTAGCATACTGTATTTGTTTTTCTCTTTCTGACTTACTTCACTCTGTATGACAGACTCTAACTCCATCCACCTCATTACAAATACCTCCATTTCATTTCTTTTTATGGCTGAGTAATATTCCATTGTATATATGTGCCACATCTTCTTTATCCATTCATCTGTTGATGGACATTTAGGTTGCTTCCATGTCCTGGCTATTGTAAATAGAGCTGCAATGAACATTTTGGTACATGACTCTTTTTGAACTATGGTTTTCTCAGGGTATATGCCCAGTAGTGGGATTGCTGGGTCGTATGGTAGTTCTATTTGTAGTTTTATAAGGAACCTCCATACTGTTCTCCATAGTGGCTGTATCAATTTACGTTCCCACCAACAGTGCAAGAGTGTTCCCTTTCCTCCACACCCTCTCCAGCATTTATTGTTTCTAGATTTTTTGATGATGGCCATTCTGACCGGTGTGAGATGATATCTCATTGTAGTTTTGATTTGCATTTCTCTAATGATTAATGATGTTGAGCATTCTATCACGTGTCTGTTGGTAATCTGTATATCTTCTTTGGAGAAATGTCTATTTAGGTCTTCTGCCCATTTTTGGATTGGGCTGTTCGTTTTTTTGTTATTGAGCTGCATGACCTGCTTGTAAATCTTGGAGATTAATCCTTTGTCAGTTGCTTCATTTGCAAATATTTTCTCCCATTCTGAGGGTTGTCTTTTGGTCTTGTTTATGGTTTCCTTTGCTGTGCAAAAGCTTTTCAGTTTCATTAGGTCCCATTTGTTTATTTGTGTTCTTATTTCCATTTCTCTGGGAGCTGGGTCAAAAAGAATCTTGCTGTGATGTATGTCATAGAGTGTTCTGCCTATGTTTTCCTCTAAGAGTTTGACAGTGTCTGGCCTTACACTTAGGTCTTTAATCCATTTTGAATTTATTTTTGTGCATGGTGTCAGGGAGTGTTCTAATTTCATACTTTTACATGTATCTGTCCAATTTTCCCAGCACCACTTATTGAAGAGGCTGTCTTTTCTCCACTGTATATGCTTGCCTCCTTTATCAAAGATAAGTTGACCATATGTGCATGGGTTTACCTCTGGGCTTTCTATCCTGTTCCATTCATCTATATTTCTGTTTTTGTGCCAGTACCAAACTGACTTGATTACTGTAGCTTTGTAATATAGTCTGAAGTCAGGGAGCCTGATTTCCCCAGCTCCATTTTTCGTTCTCAAGATTGCTTTGGCTATTCGGGGTCTTTTGTGTTTCCATACAAATTGTGAAATTTTTTGTTCTAGTTCTGTGAAAAGTGCCAGTGGTAGTTTGATAGGGATTGCATTGAATCTGTAGATTGCTTTGTGTAGTAGAGTAACTTTCACAATGTTGATTCTTCCAATCCAGGAACATGGTATATCTCTCCATCTATTTGTATCGTCTTTAATTTCTTTCATCATTGTCTTATAATTTTCTGCATACAGGTCTTTTGTCTCCTTAGGTAGGTTTATTCGTAGATATTTTTTTCTTTTTGTTGCAATGGTAAACGGGAGTGTTTTCTTAATTTCACTTTCAGATTTTTTGTCATTAGTGTATAGAAATGCAAGAGATTTCTGTGCATTAATTTTGTATCCTGCTACTTTA
Organism: Balaenoptera acutorostrata; assembly: GCF_949987535.1. Lineage (NCBI taxonomy): Eukaryota > Metazoa > Chordata > Mammalia > Artiodactyla > Balaenopteridae > Balaenoptera > Balaenoptera acutorostrata. The sequence continues at coordinate 78,956,916 of NC_080064.1, read as the reverse complement.
CCAAATTCATTGATTAGCTCTAGGAGTTTTCTGGTAGCATCTTTAGGATTCTCTATGTACAGTATCATGTCATCTGCAAATAGTGACAGCTTTACTTCTTCTTTTCCGATTTGGATTCCTTTTATTTCTTTGTCTTCTCTGATTGCTGTGGCTAACACTTCCAAAACTATGTTGAATAATAGTGGTGCGAGTGGGCAACCTTGTCTTGTTCCTGATCTTAGTGGAAATGGTTTCAGTTTTTCACCACTGAGGACGATGTTGGCTGTGGGTTTGTCATATATGGCCTTTATTATGTTGAGGAAAGTTCCCTCTATGCCTACTTTCTGCAGGGCTTTTATCATAAATGGGTGTTGAATTTTGTCGAAAGCTTTCTCTGCATCGATTGAGATGATCATATGGTTTTTCTCCTTCAATTTGTTAATATGGTGTATCACATTGATTGATTTGCGTATGTTGAAGAATCCTTGCATTCCTGGGATAAACCCCACTTGATCATGGTGTATGATCCTTTTAATGTGCTGTTGGATTCTGTTTGCTAGTATTTTGTTGAGGATTTTTGCATCTATGTTCATCAGTGATATTGGCCTGTAGTTTTCTTTCTTTGTGACATCTTTGTCTGGTTTTGGTATCAGGGTGATGGTGGCCGCGTAGAATGAGTTTGGGAGTGTTCCTCCCTCTGCAATATTTTGGAAGAGTTTGAGAAGGATAGGTGTTAGCTCTTCTCTAAATGTTTGATAGAATTCGCCTGTGAATCCATCTGGTCCTGGGCTTTTGTTTTTTGGAAGGTTTTTAATCACAGTTTCAATTTCAGTGCTTGTGATTGGTCTGTTCATATTTTCTATTTCTTCCTGGTTCAGTCTCGGCAGTTTGTGCATTTCTAAGATTCTGTCCATTTCTTCCAGGTTGTCCATTTTATTGGCATAGAGTTGCTTGTAGTAATCTCTCATGATCTTTTGTATTTCTGCAGTGTCAGTGGTTACTTCTCCTTTTTCATTTCTAATTCTATTGATTTGAGTCTTCTCCCTTTTTCTCTTGATGTGTCTGGCTAATGGTTTATCAATTTTGTTTATCTTCTCAAAGAACCAGTTTTTAGTTTCATTGATTTTTGCTATTGTTTCCTTCATTTCTTTTTCATTTATTTCTGACCTAATCTTTATGATTTCTTTCCTTCTGCTGGCTTTGGGGTTTTTTTGTTCTTCTTTCTCTAATTGCTTTAGGTGCAAGGTTAGGTTGTTTATTCGAGATGTTTCCTGTTTCTTGAGGTAGGTTTGTATTGCTATAAACTTCCCTCTTAGCACTGCTTTTGCTGCGTCCCATAGGTTTTGGGTCGTCGTATCTCCATTGTCATTTGTTTCTAGGTATTTTTTGATTTCCCCTTTGATTTCTTCAGTGATCACTTCGTTATTAAGTAGTGTATTGTGTAGCCTCCATGTGTTTGTATTTTTTACAGATCTTTTCCTGTAATTGATATCTAGTCTCATAGTGTTGTGGTCGGAAAAGATACTTGATACGATTTCAATTTTCTTAAATTTACCAAGGTTTGATTTGTAACCCAAGATATGATCTATCCTGGAGAATGTTCCATGAGCACTTGAGAAAAATGTGTATTCTGTTGTTTTTGGGTGGAATGTCCTATAAATATCAATTAAGTCCATATTGTTTAATGTATCATTTAAAGCTTGTGTTTCCTTATTTATTTTCATTTTGGATGATCTGTCCATTGGTGAAAGTGGGGTGTTAAAGTCCCCTACTATGATTGTGTTGTTGTCGATTTCTCCTTTTATGGCTGTTAGTATTTGCCTTATGTATTGAGGTGCTCCTATGTTGGGTGCATAAATATTTACAATTGTTATACCTTCCTCTTGGATCGATCCCTTGATCATTATATAGTGTCCTTCTTTGTCTCTTGTAATAGTCTTTATTTTAAAGTCTATTTTGTCTGATATGAGAATTGCTACTCCAGCTTTCTTTTGATTTCCATTTGCATGGAATATCTTTTTCCATCCCCTCACTTTCAGTCTGTATGTGTCTCTAGGTCTCTTGTAGACAGCATATATATGGGTCTTGTTTTTGTATCCATTCAGCCAGCCTGTGTCTTTTGGTGGGAGCATTTAATCCATTTACATTCAAGGTAATTATCGATATGTATGTTCCTATTCCCATTTTCTTAAATGTTTTGGGTTTGTTATTGTAGGTGTTTTCCTTCTCTTGTGTTTCTTGCCTAGAGAAGTTCCTTTAGCATTTGTTGTAAAGCTGGTTTGGTGGTGCTGAACTCTCTCAGCTTTTGCTTGTCTGTAAAGGTTTTAATTTCTCCATCACATCTGAATGAGATCTTTGCTGGGTAGAGTAATCTTGGTTGTAGGTTTTTCTCCTTCATCACTTTAAGTATATCCTGCCACTCCTTTCTGGTTTGCAGAGTTTCTGCTGAAAGATCAGCTGTTAAGCTTATGGGGATTCCCTTGTGTGTTATTTGTTTTTTTCCCTTGCTGCTTTTAATATGTTTTCCTTATATTTAATTTTTGACAGTTTGATTAATATGTGTCTTGGCGTGTTTCTCCTTGGATTTATCCTGTATGGGACTCTCTGTGCTTCCAGGACTTGATTAACTATTTCCATTCCCATATTAGGGAAGTTTTCAACTATAATCTCTTCAAATATTTTCTCAGTCCCTTTCTTTTTCTCTTCTTCTTCTGGGACCCCTATAATTCGAATGTTGGTGCGTTTAATGTTGTCCCAGAGGTCTCTGAGACTGTCCTCAGTTCTTTTCATTCTTTTTTCTTTATCCTGCTCTGCAGTAGTTATTTCCACCTTTTTATCTTCCAGGTCACTTATCCTTTCTTCTGCCTCAGTTATTCTGCTATTGATCCCATCTAGAGTATTTTTAATTTCATTTATTGTGTTTTTCATCGTTGCTTGGTTCCTCTTTAGTTCTCCTACGTCCTTGTTAAATGTTTCTTGCATTTTGTCTATTCTATTTGCAAGATTTTGGATCATCCTTACTATCATTATTCTGAATTCTTTTTCAGGTAGACTACCTATTTCCTCTTCATTTGTTAGGTCTGGTGTGTTTTGACCCTGCTCCTTCATCTGCTGTGTGTTTTTCTGTCGTCTCATTTTGCTTATCTTATTGTGTTTGGGGTCTCCTTTTCACAGGCTGCAGGTTCGTAGTTCTCGTTGTTTTTGGTATCTGTCTCCAGTGGCTAAGGTTGGTTCAGTGGGTTGTGTAGGCTTCCTGGTGGAGGGAACTAGTGCCTGAGTTCTGGTGGATGAGGCTGGATCTTGTCTTTCTGGTGGGCACGTCCATGTTTGGTGGTGTATTTGGGGGTGTCTGTGGCCTTATTATGATTTTAGGCAGCCTCTCTGCCAATGGATGGGGCTGTGTTCCTGTCTTGCTAGTTGTTTGGCATAGGGTGTCCAGCACTGTAGCTTGCTGGTCGTTGAGTGAAGCTGGGTGTTGATGTCGAGATGGAGATCTCTGAGAGATTTTTGCCATTTGGTATTATGTGGAGCTGGGAGGTCTCTTGTGGACCAGTGTCCTGAAGTTGGCTCTCCCACCTCAGAGGCACGGCCCTGATGCCTGGCTGGAGCACCAAGAGCCTTTCGTTCACACAGCTCAGAGTAAAAGGAAGAAAAAATAGAGAGAAAGAAAGAAAGAAAGAGGCTATAATATAGTGAAGTAAAATAAAGCTATTATAAAGCAAAGCTATACAGACAAAATCTCACCCAGAAGCATATACATATACACTCACAAAAAAAGGAAAAGGGGAAAAATTAATATCTCCTGCTCCCAGAGTCCCCCTCCTGAATTTGGGCTGATTCGTTGTCTATTCAGGTGTTCAGCAGATGCAGGCACATCAAGTTGTTTGTGGAGCTTTAATCCGCTGCTTCTGAGGCTGCTGGGAGAGATTTCCCCTTCTCTTCTTTGTTCGCACAGCTCCCGGGGTTCAGCTTTGGATTTGGACCCGCCTCTGCGTGTAGGTCACCTGAGGGCGTCTGTTCCCAGCCCAGACAGGACGGGGTTAAAGGAGCAGCTGCTTCGGGGGCTCTGGCTCACTCAGGCCGTGGGGAGGGAGGGGTACAGAGGAGGCGGGTCGAGCCTGCGGCGGCAGAGGGCCAGCGTGACGTTGCACTAGCCTGAGGCGCGCAGTGTGTTCTCCCGGGGAAGTTGTCCTCGGATCACGGGACCCTGGCAGTGGCAGGCTGCACAGGCTACCAGGAGGGGCGGTGTGGAGAGTGATCTGTGCTCGCACACAGGTTTTTTGGAGGCGGCAGCAGCAGCCTTAGCATCTCACGCCCGTCTCTGTGGCCCGCGCTGATCGCCGCGGCTCACGCCCGTCTCTGGAGTTCGTTTAGGTGGCGCTCTGAATCCCCTCTCCTTGCGCGCCGAGAAACAAAGAGGCAAGAAAAAGTCTCTTGCCTCTTCGGCAGCTGCAGACTTTTTCCCGGTCTCCCTCCCAGCCAGCTGTGGTGTGCTAACCCCTTCAGGCTGTGTTCACGCCACCAACCCCAGTCCTCTCCCTGCGATCTGCCCGAAGCCCGAGCCTCAGCTCCCAGCCCCGCCCGCCCCAGCGGGGGGGCAGACAAGCCTCTCTTGGGCTGGTGAGTGCTGCTTGGCACCGAGCCTCTGTGCGGGAGTCTCTCCGTTCTGCCCTCTGCACCCCTGTGGCTTTGCTCTCCTCCATGGCTCTGAAGCTTCCCCCCTCTGCCACCCACAGTCTCTGCCCATGGAGGGGCTTCCTAGTGCGTGGAAGTCTTTCCTCCTCCATGGCTCCCTCCCACTGGTGCAGGTCCCGTCCCTATTCTTTTGTCTCTGTTATTTCTTTTTTCTTTTGCCCTACCCAAGTACGGGGAGAGTTTCTTGCCTTTTGGGGGGTCTGACATTTTCTGCCAGCGTTCAGTGGGTGTTCTGTAGGAGCAGTTCTACGTGTAGATGTATTTCTACTGTATCTGTGGGAAGGAAGGTGATCTCCGCGTCTTACTCTTCCGCCATCTTCTCTCCTCCCCTCTAGGTATTTTTTGATTTCCTCTTTGAATTCTTCAGTGATCTCTTGGTTATTTAGTAACTTATTGTTTAGCCTCCATGTGTTTGTGTTTTTTACATTTTTCTTCCCAGTAATTGATTTCTAATCTCATAGCGTTGTGGTCCAAAAAGACACTTGATATGATTCAATTTTCTTAAATTTACTAAGGCTTGATTTGTGACCCAAGATGTGATCTATCCTGGAGAATGTTCCGTGTGCACTTGAGAAGAAAGTGTAATCTGCTGTTTTCAGATGGAATGTCCTATAAATATCAATTAAATCTATCTGGTCTATTATGTCATTTAAAGCTTGTGTTTCCTTATTAATTTTCTGTCTGTATGATCTGTTCATTGGTGTAAGTGAGGTGTTAAAGTCCCCCACTATTATTGTGTCACCGTCGATTTCCTCTTTTATAGCTGTTAGCAGTTGCCTTATGTACTAAGGTGCTATGTTGTGTGCATCTATATTTATGATTGTTATATATTCTTCTTGAATTGATCCCTTGATCATTATGTAGTGTCCTTCCTTGTATCTTGTAACATTCTTTATTTTAAAGTCTGTTTTATCTGATATGAGTATTGCTACTCCAGTTCTCTTTTGATTTCCATTTGCATGGAATATGTTTTTCCATCCCCTCACTTTCAGTCTGTATGTGGCCCTAGATCTTAAGTGGGTTTCTTGTAGACAGCATATATATGGGTCTTGTTTTTGTATCCATTCAACAAGCCTGTGTCTTTTGGTTGGAGCATTTAATCCATTCATGTTTAAGGTAATTATCAAGACGTATGTTCCTATTATCATTTTCTTAATTGTTATGGGTTTGTTTTTGTAGCTCCTTTTCTTCTCTTGTGTTTCCCACTTAGAGAAATTTTTTTAGCATTTGTTGTAGAGCTGGTTTGGTGGTGCTGAATTCTCTTAGCTTTTGCTTGTCTGTAAAGCTTTTGATTTCTCCATTGAATCTGAATGAGATCCTTGCTGGGTAGAGTAATCTTGGTTGTAGGTTCCTCCCTTTCATCATTTTATATATATTGTGCCACTCCCTTCTGGTTTGTAGAGTTTCTGCTGAGAAATCATCTGTTAACCTTATGGGGATTCCTTTGTATGATATTTGTCCTTTTTCCCTTGTTGCTTTCAATAATTTTTCTTTGTCTTTAATTTTTTGTCAGTTTGATAACTGTGTCTTGGCGTGTTTCTCCTTGGGTTTATCCTCCCTGGGACTCTCTGTGCTTCCTGGACTTGGGTGGTTATTTCTTTTCCCATGTTAGAGAATTTTTCAACTATAATCTCTTCAAATATTTTCTCGGGTCCTTTTTCTCTCTCCTGTCCTTCTGGATCCCTATTATGTGAATGTTGTTGTGTTTCATGTTATTCCAGAGGTCTCTTAGGCTGTCTTCATTTCTTTTCATTCTTTTCTCTTTATTCTGTTCCACAGCAGTGAATTCCACCATTCCATCTTCCAGGTCACTTATCCATTCTTCTGCCTCAGTTATTCTGCTACTGATTCCTTCTAGTGCATTTTTCATTTCAGTTATTGTATTGTTCATTTCTGTGTGTTTGTTGTTTAATTTTTCTATGTGTTTGTTCTTTAATTCTTCTAGGTCTTTGTTAAACATTTCTTGCATCTTCTCGATCTTTGCCTCCATTCTTTTTCTGAGGTCCTGGGTCATCTTCACTATCATTATTCTGAATTCTTTTTCTGGAAGGTTGCCTATCTCCACTTCATTTAGTTGTTTTTCTGGGATTTTATCTTGTTCCTTCATCTGGTATATAGCCCTCTGCCTTTTCATTTTGTCTATCTTTCTGTGAATGCGATTTTCGTTCCACAGGCTGCAGAATTGTAGTTCTTCTTGTTTCTGCTGTCTGTCCTCTAAACATAACTCTTTTTGACAGATATAATCGTATATATTTGAAGTAGACAACACGGTAATTCCATATATATATACATTTTAGAATGATTACAAAGATCAAGATAATTAACACATACATCCCCTCACACAGTTAACATAGTTAACTCTTTTCTGTGTGTATATGTCTCTGTGTGTGTGTGTATATGTTGAAAACACTTAAGATTTACTCTCAGCAACTTTCAAGAACATAACTATAGCAGGAGTGTCAGATGGAAAACGGTTTAGGAACTTACAAACCCAGACTTAATTGTCATTTTTTCCTGGAGCAGGTCCTTCCTAGTACTGCTTGAGTATTATGAGTAAAGGAAGAATGTAGTTCTACCTGCCTGACCCTTAATACCTACAAGGGACAGATGCTGCTTGAGAAGTGGCCTTATTATTCCAGATAATAAGGCATTGCTTATATCTTCCACTTTGTTCTCCTCTCTGCCATTCTATTGTCACCTGCAAGGTCCATGTAAAGTAAAGTGAGATGCCTTTGGTAAGCAAATGAGAGGAGTCAGTAAACCATCACAGCAGTACTATGACTGCATATCAGGAAACCTATACAAAAGATTTAAACAAAATTGAGGTTGATTTCTCTCTTATGTCAATACAGTAGGTCTGGAGCTAGAGTGGTAGCATCATGATATCAGGGCTCAGGCTCCTTGTCTCCCATACTATTGTTCTACCATCTTCAACTTGAAGATTCTACCTGGTGGTGCAAGAGGGTGGTAGCCAATTTGTCTGTACTCAAACTGTCAGGGAAACCACAAACAGAGGGAGCAATAAGGGCATATGATCCTTCAAGACATTTCCTGGAAGCAGCACATACAGCCTCCACTTATATCCCATTGGCTAGAATTTAGTCATATGGCTCCCACTCAGCTAAAACAGAGACTGGAAATCCAGTCTTTATACCAAGCACTCATATACTCTGCTGAAATTTGGGGGTTGTATTGCTATAGAAGAAAAGAATACTAAATATTGGGGCATAACTAGCAGCCCCATCCTAAAGATTCTCTTTCCCTTTTTCTTAAGGAAAAATTGTATAGTACTTAGTAAGAACCAAGCACAGTTCTAAGGTTTTCTTTTTTTTTTTTTTTTGGTCTATGAAGTCATTTAATCCTTAAAATAGCACTATAAGTAAGGTTCTATTACACACATTTTACAGATAAGGAAATTGAAACACAGAGAAATGAAGTAACTTGCCCAAGTTTACACAGCTAGAAAATTGCAGAGTTGAGATCTGAACCAGACAGGTTGGCTTGCCAACTAAGCTATACTGCCTTCTCTCTGCTGTATTTCAGAATATTTTTAGCCCTCTGTATGAGAGAGTGGAAAAGACTTTAAAAGGGAGATACTGTCTTTTTATTCAGAAAACAAATGAGCACAAGATATAAGAAGCACAGCCTTTAGCTATTAATTCCAAGGAGTCACTTACATTTCTGTTTTAAAAGCCAACATGAGTATAAAGAATAACACAAAGCTTGGCATATGAACAAAGTATTTCAATGCCCAGCATTTGGTCTTCCAATCATTGAATGAATGTGCATGTAAACCAATAACAACAACAAGAGATGGCAAATCAAACATATTTATACTCTCTCTCTCTCTACTTAAACCACACTGAAATAACAGTGAGGGGGTTCTTTCAAGCCATAAGCCTGTGAGAAAAAGAACAAGGGGAAAGACAGTGACAACAAGTTTATAGACCTTAGAAAGCAAACAGGCAGATAGAAACTGACAGTAGATTCAAAAAAGCTGCATCCCGGCCTTCCCTGGTGGCACAGTGGTTGAGAATCTGCCTGCCAATGCAGGGGACACGGGTTCGAGCCCTGGTCTGGGAAGATCCCACATGCCGCGGAGCAACTAGGCCCGTGAGCCACAATTACTGAGCCTGCGCGTCTGGAGCCTGTGCTCCGCAACAAGAGAGGCCGCGATAGTGAGAGGCCCGTGCACCGCGATGAAGAGTGGCCCCCACTTGCCGCAACTAAAGAAAGCCCTCGCACGGAAACGAAGACCCAACACAGCCATAAATAAATAAATAAATAAATTTATTTAAAAAAAAAAAAAAGCTGAATCCCAGATTCATCACAAAGAAAGCCAAAAAAGCAACTAGATCTACCTCCACAGAACTCTCCAAAGGTTCAGGACTAAAAACACGAGGGTCATTTAAAGGCCTTTCTAAGAAACAGCTAGATCCTCAGATCCACACTGCAAATTCACACATCCCCACCAAATTTCCTCCTTCACCTCAGCAAGAGATTGGCAGTTTATACTCTGAAGAGGGTAAACAGAGAGTGTCTGAATTAGGAGAAACTAGGCAGAGGTGGCTGTGGAGTGGTAGAGCTGAAAAAGAGGAATAAGTGAATGTCAGCAGAATGAACGTTGTGACCCTAGCCCCCTTTTCTTCCTCTGCCACCGCCCTAGCCCAGACAACATCATATCTCCCACTAACAGCCTCCTAACCTCCTCCTTCCAGCTTCTACTCTCGCCTACCTGCAAGTCTCTTCTCCAAAGCAACTAGAGTGTCTTTTTAAAATGTAATTAAGATTATATTGGGCTTCCCTGGTGGCGCAGTGGTTGAGAATCTGCCTGCTAATGCAGGAGACACGGGTTCGAGCCCTGGTCTGGGAAGATCCCACATGCCACGGAGCAGCTGGGCCCGTGAGCCACAGCTGCTGAGCCTGCGCGTCTGGAGCCTGTGCCCCGCAACGGGAGGGGCCGCGATAGTGAAAGGCCCGCGCACCGCGATGAAGAGCGGTCCCCGCACCACGATGAAGAGTGGCCCCCACTTGCCGCAACTAGAGAAAGCCCTCGCACGAACCGAAGACCCAGCACAGCCAAAAATAAATAAATAAATAAATAAATAAATAAATAAATAAAATTAAAAAAAAAAAAAAAGATTATATTATTCCTCTGCTTAAGATCTTCCAATGGCTACTTCAATATAAAATCGAAACTATCTGTGGTCTTCAAGGTTCTGCATGATCTGGTCCCTGCTTTCCTCTCCACCCTAATCTGGAAGCACTTTTCCCTGGATTACAGTGCTTTAGACACACTGGCCTCTTTCTTATTCCTTGCATGCCAAGTTTATTCTCATATCAGAGCCTTTTCAACTGCTATATTCCTATCCAGAATCATTTTTTGCAAAGTTGTGTCTTTATCATTCAATTCTGGTTCAAATGTTACCTTCTCAAAAAAAGCCTATCCTGACTATCGTATTTAAACTATCTGCAGTCTCCACCCCTCATTGCTTCTTTCATAGCGCTTATCACCATCTGAAGTCATTGTATATACTTACTTGCCTGTTGCCTGTTTCTTCCTCTTTAAGGTTTGAGGCACTCACTTTCTCTGCCTCATTTCCCCCAGAAGCCTCCAAACCTCTGTTTTCCATCCATGTATTTGTTAAATATGAGAAAAAGATAAGCAGTACCTGCCATCAGGAACTGAACTGACACTTACCTTTAAGGCTTTGGTATTGTTAGGAACTAGACCTGGTGTTCCCCTGTAAAATATGAAAATCCAACAGAACACTAACATCAGTCACTCTCTGATTATGATGAAATGAGACAACAGATAAGATCACTCAATAAACTTGCCTAAACTCAAATAAACAAGGTCACTGCAAACTACAAAAATAGCAAACCTCCTCTTCTCCCGGCTAGCAAAACCATTGCTTCTTTACCAACTACAGACTTAGCCTTGAAACTTTCCTCCCTTCTTCTACATAAGATGTATTATGATGCCCAATCTAATAATCACCCCCACTTCCAGACAGCACCCAAAACAGCATGAATCTCCATTTCCTTGAACCCTCCCCTCCAAATCACCCAATACAAGCTCAAATACTTGTCCCTATTGTACACAAGCATCTCTCCATTCACTTAATCATTTTCTGAATCTCGCAGTACCTAGTTGCAGAGTAGATTCCTTCAACCAGAGAGTATCTTTGTTCTTTCCTCTGCAGTTGAATAACAAGCTACTGCCCACCAACTCCTTCTATCCTCTCATTTTCTTAAATTAGGAGATAAGGAAAATCTAGTTATGAAACCTAATTCTTACCAGAACCTCTCCTTTTGCTAACACTGCCCTCAATAAAGGAGTAATTTCTGGTGTTCCTTTTTCTCTTAGCTGATTTTTCTTCTTCACGTTTAAAGTGTCACTTATTTTCCTTCTCAGTTTCATACCCTATTCCATTCTCGGTTCTCTGATCGAATTCGTTTTACTGTTCAGGAAAGGAAAGTTCCTTTTTTTCCCCCCCTCTCCACCATCATAGGTGATAAATACACCTACAAAACTTTTCGCACACTCTCTTTAGCCTTGCCCTCTCTGGCACCTTCTAACATCATTCAAACTACAGCCTTCCCCTCACCTAAGCCCTGTGACCTCACAGCTTGCCTTTTCTTCCAAATCAATCCTTTGTCCTATGACTCGCCCCAAGTCAATAGGTCACATACATCCAATTAGACCTCAATTTCATATCCAATCCCGGCCATATACAAGCCCCCGCCCCATTCCACCCTTTACCCAGACCCGCGTCTATCGCACGGCCCTGATCCGGCTCCGCACCTCCACCTGCAAAGTCCAGTCCGGGTTCCCGGCTGTCCTCACAGCACGTCGCGCCCGAGTCTAGACCCCACAGCCAATCCCCGGCCACATCCCCGCGCATCTCCATCCCGCCCCCTTACTCTCCTATGCCCGGTGCCTTTCACTGCCCCCTTCTCCACGCCCGCCCAGTTGCGTCCAGTCCGCTACCCCGGCCTACCCCTCAGCCAATCGGCGTTTGGAATTCCGACCCCCACAGTCAATCCCGTCCAGGCTCCGCCCCCACGTCCGAGTCCCTCCCCATCAGACTCTCGAGACCTCGCGGGACTGGGACTCTGGGTTGTGCATTCACTAGCAGTAGGCCTTTTGCAGCTGTTCGCGTGAGGGGTGTGAGTGGGGCGCAAGGCGGGCACTTGGTGGCGGTGACGGCAGTGGTCTCGGGTGCGGAGCCGTGCGGAGGGAGGCTGGGAGGGAGGGAGGGAGGGAGGCTTAGCTGGGGTGCGCTCGCCGGGCCGCGCGCCTGGCGGGCTGGGAGGAAGAGCCAGGGCTGGATTTCCTTCAGCATTCGGACTCGCCTTCCGGAGCTGAGGCGGGAGCGCGGGCCTGGGCCGCTGACCCCCGGGCCCTGGCGGACCACGGGGCTGGTAGCAGAGGGTCAGCGCTGGAATTTCAGAGTTTGCTTGCTCCGGAGAAGGAATGGCCCTGAGGTGACTGGTCTTCTAGGGTGGGGTCCTTTGGACCCCGGTCCTCGTCTGCTCCTTTTGCGCTTCATTTTTGCAATTTGGGCATTTTGTAAACGGTGTGGGAAGCTGACACCGACTCCAGTTCATCCGTAATCGGGATTCTCAATTAAAAAAAGGGAACAAAGGCTGCTCACTTGCCACATAAGTGACTCTTAGTGGAACCCGTAGTTTTTAGATAAAAGAGAAAAGAGGCCCAATCTGTTGCTTTTGGAGCCCCCCCACCCAGTACGGACATTCTTCCGTCTTGCTGGCGTGCGGCTCCTCCGCTGCTACCTGAGGGCGCAGCCGGGCAGCTGGCTCCTTCCACACCGGGCTGCACACCCACCATTACAAAGTTTTAACTCACGTGGGGCTGAAACCAAACTCGTGACAACTTAAACCGGACAGCCAGATTCCTTACCTCTGCAGAAATTTATAATTAATTACACGAATCCCATTTTCACAAAACAGCTTTTCAGCAATTTCAAGATCATGTCTCCTAACTTAAGTCTTGTGCCGGCTCAGTATGGCTGATTTTTTCCATTCTTGTTTCAGTGACGTGGCTTTGAGGCTTATTCCCACTGTACTTCCCCCGCCAGTACCTTGTTCACCTCCTATATGCCCTCTGTTGTATCAGTAAGCCTTATAAACATTCTAGAAGTGGACCAACAGGTAGAGCATGAGGTGGAAATAAACTTTCCTTGGGTCAGACTCTTAACCTGGGTTGTGCATTCATTAGCACTAGGCCTTTTTGCAGTCACCTCACATTAATCTTCCTTGAGCTTGCTGTTAACCTGAACATCTGTACTTTGTGAAATTCACTAAATCTTTTCCTACCTCTCCTCCACATATGCAAAGTGGTTATGTATTGATTATCTGTGTTTAAGTCCAGAATTTCAAACTTTTTACAATTCATCTTGACTGCTTTACTCATCTTTTAGCTCTGGATTCTCCAACAATCCATCAGCCTTCTCAGCTTCAGGTCCCCCCAAACTGTGCCACACATATCTTCTGTATCTTCATTTTAAACAGTCTACACCAATGATAATAAATAGTTTAATTTTCTATTGATCATGTGTATATGACTATGGAGCTTATCTTATGTATAATATGCCATAATCAGGTTTACTAGATCACCCTGATTCACAATTTCCTGATTTTCTTCACAGAACACTGGTTTTAAGTATAAATGAAACAGTGAAAATATTGTTTAAAATGAAAAGCCATATACCTTTTGATTTTGAAATGAAAAAAATACAGTGAAAATATTGTTTAAAATGAAAAGCCATATACCTTTTGATTTTGTCCAACTTTTCAATGACATCCCAATTTATTCATTTAGCTTCTCGGTGAATATGCATATGGAATGTTAATTGCTTTAGAAAAGTGCTGCTCAAAAAATGTTTATTTAAAGTACAGAAGAAAAACAGCTTCAGGGGTTCTGAATCTGTATCTATCAGCCTGCTTAGATTTCTTTGGAGCCGATAATTCACTGGTGCCCTCACAGTTCCTTTTACAATGAAATTACCTAGTGAGAGAGTAATGAGTGAGAAGAAAAAAGATCTGGGCATTGAGGAATTCTGTCATTTAAGTTTGGGAAAATGAGAGATTGTCATAGGTCAAAAGCCAAGGGAAAATGGTGTTTCTGGGAGGAGACAGGGCTTGACCAGCTGATCTAAAGCTGCAAAGAGCTCAAGGAAAGTGAGAATTGCAAAATGTCCAGTGAATTTAACAATGTGAATGTCAAAATTGACTTGCACAAGAGCTGCCTCTATGGAATGATGGGTACAAAACTCAGATTGCACTGGGTTAAGGAGTATAGATTGAGGAAAGGGGACAGTTAATAAAATGATGTGTTTTCATTGGGTTGGCCAAAAAGTTCGTTTTTTTTCAATAAGATGGCTGTAGTAGCACTTAGTTGTCTTTAACTTCATTCGAAACAATTTTATTAGATTGTATTGTGACAGCTGTCATATCAGCGTGCATTTTTTAAAAACTTATCAAAATTGGTGGATTTTTGTATAGCCATTTTAATATTGACGATGGAAGAAAAAAGCAATATTTTCTGCATATTATGCTTTATTGTTTCAAGAAAGGTAAAAATGCAACCTAAGTGCAAAAAAAAATTTCTGCAGTGTATGGAGAAGGTGCTGTGACTGACTGAACGTGTCAAAAGTGTCTTGTGAAGTTTTGTGCTGGAGATTTCTTGCTGGACGATGCTCCATGGTCGGGTAGACCAGTTGAAGTTGATAGTGATCAAATCGAGACATTGATTGACAACAATCAACATTGTACCACTTGGGAGATAGCCAACATACTCAAAATATCCAAATCAAGCATTGAAAATCATTTGCATCAGCTTGGTTATGTGAATCACTTTGATGTTTGGGTTCCACATAAGTTAAGCGAAGAAAACCTTCTTGACCATACTTCCGCCTGCAATTCTCTACTTAAACGTAATGAAAACGTTACGTTTTTAAAACAAATTGGGACAGGGGATGAAAAGTGGATACTGTACAATAATGTGGAACGGAAGAGATCGTGGGGCAAGGGAAATGAACCACCAGCAACCACATCATAGGCCGGTCTTCACCTAAAGAAGGTGATGTTGTGTATATGGTGGGATTGGAAGGGAGTCCTCTATTATGAGGTCCTTCTAGAAAACCAAACGATTAATTCCAACAAGTACTGCTCCCAGTTAGACCAACTGAAAGCAGCAGTTGACAAAAAGCGTCCGGAATTAGTCAACAGAAAACGCATGATCTTCCATCAGGATAATGCAAGACCACATGTTTCTTTGATGACCAGACAAAAACAGCTTGGCTGGGAAGTTCTGATTCATCTGCCATATTTACCAGACATTGTACCTTTGGATTTCCATTTATTTCGGTCTTTACAAAATTCTCTTAATGGAAAAAATTTTACTTCCCTCGAAGACTGTAAAAGGCACCTGGAACAGTTCTTTGCTCAAAAAGATAAAAAGTTTTGGGAAGATGGAATTATGAAGTTGCCTGAAAAATGGCAGAAGGTCGTGGAACAAAACAGTGAATACGTTGTTCAATGAAGTTCTTGGTGAAAATGAATAATGTGTCTTTATTTTTACCTTAAACTTTTTGGCCAACCCAATAACTAGAAGGGACTTGAGCAAGGAAGGCTGAATATGCCGAGGAGAGGGGTAATAATCAATGGAGCAAAGTCTCTGTGGAGGGGAGAGGAATGACATCTAAGTCACGGGAGGAGGGACTGTCCTTTTGTAGCAGGGTCACTTCCTTTATTATAGTAGGAAGAAAAAAGGAATATTTTTAGGTTTGGTTTTTTAGATGTGGGTAGGTTGAAAGAGTTCGCATCTGATGGCTTCTATTTTCTCTGTGATAGAAAGCAAGGTCATCTGCTTAGACTAAAGAGGGTTTTATGTTAGAGGAGTGTGGGAAAAATTTAAATAATCATTTTGTACTATGGGAGAGAAATATTGCCTATTCTCTTATGGCTTTTGGGTGGGCCCAAGAATTAAACTGACATAATACAGATTAACAGGAGAAAAGCACACATTTGATAAAAGTTCTATGTGACACAGGAGCTTTCACAAGGAAATGAAGACCCAAAGAAGTAGCAAAACCAAGTGCTTTTATGCTAGATTGAACAAAGAGAGGCCATTGTGGAAAAGTAACCCAAAAATATGGGGCGACTAAAGGAAGATAAGAATTATTTTAACAAGGTCTGTTTGCACAGAATTCTCTCAGCTTTAACTCCCTAAGAGTGTTTCTTTTTTCCCAGTATAGGGCAGGTATCTTTCACATGGGAATTTTATCTCCTGTTTTCAGGAAGAAAGGGGGAGATCAGATCACTCTTCTTGCCTCGGCTGTTTTTCCAGTGCCTTTAGCTCCCAATAATCCTTAGGCCAAAGTGGCAATTTGGGGGGGCGGTATATTCTGCCATCCTCTACCTATAGAATATAGTAGAAATGCTGGAGAGTGTTGGGGGTCAATTTGAGATTAATGACCATAATTTGTGGTGAAACCAATCCTATCCTTTGTGATTTTCTCCAGCAGTCCACAGCTTCATGGGCCATAGGAAAAACAGACACTGTAATTGAGTTCATCCAGGGCCAGGGTTTTATAGATGCCTATCTATAAAAGACAGACAGGGGGAGCTAGGGCATTGTAAAGAACATTATTGAAGCAGTGGAACTGGTGTCTAAATTGGAAGATAAAGGAAGGTGAGGGCTGATTGAGAAAAGGAGAGGCAGCCTCCTAGAGATCTTGATGATATTTAAGAATAGTAATCATTGGAATAAGTAAGCAAATTGGAAGGATAGGTAGTTTATGGTCAAAGATCAGAATACTTCAATTAATTGTTTTGGAATTAGACCAGATTGAGGTAATGGCAAGGTGCAGGGTGTGACTATAGGAGAGAGTGCCTAGGGTGGGATGGAAGAGAAGAGCGATGGGCACAGGGTTGTCAGTTGTTGGATGGGCCATCTCTGAAGACATGGGAATTACCTGGGATGATCACAGCATTTAGAGTTGAGAAGAAAACTGTGTGCCTAATGACAAAATCTCTAATGAATGACGAGTTATCAGCAGGCCAGAAGATAATATCATTGAGGCAGATGAGGGAAGTAGTAGTCTGGTGATGGTAAAATAGACGGTAAGAAAGAGATAAGTGGGGCATATACAAGCAAAAGCTGACACTGAGGCATATAGGAGTGGTATCTTCAGGGAGCAATAAGGTTTCAGTTCAAGCTAGGAGGTACAAGGAACACTCTGAAAACATAAAGATGTAATGGGATTTGCTGAGAATGGTGCAGCTGTTCCAAAAGACACAGTAGAAAGTTTGGAAAGTGGAAGAGAAATGAAGGGCTGGGTCAGTTTCCAGGCAATACATTGCATTATGGCGGTAATGTGCTGCAGAAAACAGGGAAGAAGAGGTGGGAATGAGGCTTTGGGATTTCCAGATGAAAACAGGTAGATTTAATGTCAACTTTCAAAGGGGGATGGGTATTGAGGTGTGGTGGCCAGAGGGTGTGGCTCACCCAACCTGGGGGGAAACTCCCAAGACCTGCAGTCTGAGGTCACACACAACCAGCCACTGACTTACAGTACTTTCTGAGATTACCTTGAAACCAAGGATTCATTTATTCATCTGTTTTGAAATATGGGGAAACTAAGGCCCACCAAGGGTCAGGGAATTGTCCAAGGATAGAAACCTTTTTTTAGTATCAAAAATAAGGGTTAGAATCCAGGTATCCTGACTCCTAGTCCTGTTTGCTTCCCTCCCAGCTTCCCAGCCCCATTTATCTGAAGAAGGTAGAAGAGGTTTCTCTCACTTTTCTACTTGCAAGAAAGAATTTTACTTATACTTTCCTTAATACCAAATAAATTAGGTTGAATTTGAATAAATGGGCATTTATTTTCTGAAAAATATATTGTCCTAAATCAAATTAACTCTATGATACTGAATGAAGATTGTTCAACATAGTCACTGTTGTTTGGTAATACCTTTCCTCAGAACTAGCCCTACTGCCTAATCCAATTAATATTTTATTCCTGAACAGAACTATTAATGACCAAAGAATAGGCATTTCTTGATTTAAGAAAACCTGGTCTTTCACTTGAAAGGCGTAAAACATAAGAGGTAGTTATTTACTTTACAAAGGAATCAGTATTTCATAAAAGGACTCATCATAAATAGTTCACTTAAATCATTAATTTATAATGTGATTTTATGTATTCATTCAGTCATTTGACACATTTATTTATCACGTGCCTCCTATGTGCCAGAGAAGACAGTGGTGAACTAAACGCACCGGGTCCCCCTGTTCATGGCGCTTGCATTAAATTATCGAATGAATGAGTGAGTGGTCAGCCAAACAAACAGAAAGTGCTTTGCAGAGAATTATCCTAGGCTGATGTGGTGTAGAATGGCTAAGAGGCTGCCATTTAAGCTGAGATTTTATTGACAAGGTAAGGATTTTCTATTTCACTTTTTAAGAAACATCCAATATATTATTTTTCACATCTGTACACTTCACATTTTGGTAACTTAAAGAGATTCATAGCTATTGATAGTTTCAGTGGTCCCTTTGAATCCATAAAGTATGTCTTTTTTTTCTAAAAGTTTGATTATTAGAGATGAAGGAAATGCCATCCACTGATAGAACATTGTCAGAGTAAAACCTTATGGGAAGTTTCTGCTTTCCTGAATGCTTTCACTTCTAAATGGCAGTATAATAAGAATTCCATTTTGCTTTGATCTCCCTACTTTGACCCATGATTGATAATGATTTCCTTACAAGTAGAGAAGTAATCCAGATTCATGCCTCTTTAGCAAGCCATTTCAAGATTCCAGCTACCTAGCTATCTTCTGGAATTGTTGAAGGCAGTACCACCTGAGAAAATAAGGGAAGATTCATTCATATATTCTTCATATTTATCAAGGACCTACTATAATCCTTTTCAAACAGCTTTCTAAATAACCTGTTTCTAACAACTTTAATTTACTGTCGCAAATTGCGTTTTTACTACTGACTTCTCCAGATGATTCCGAAATTTAAGTAGTTCTTAGACTGAAATATTCTGGATTTTATGCCTACTAGGAATGAAACTTTTACTTCCTGTAGTTTAATGCTCTTGACTAAATTAGAACTTTGTTTTTTAAATTCACCATATCCTTACAGATCTCTACTTTAAAACGACACATGCATAAATTTGTATAAGGAGGATTCTATTAGAATGATTAGAATGATTCTAGTGATGAGAGATTATATCATAGAAAGAAAACTCAGCTATCAATAAATTTTATTTCTATTTTATACAAGTTAATGGTCTATCACCTAGCTATAAATCTTTAATAGTGATATAAGTATATACTTACTCCCTTTAAATTTTTTTCTTTTGTCCTGTAGCATGTTTTTGGCCCGGGGGAGACTGTGCACCCTTAGCAGTAGACCTAAATTCCTGAAGACAATTTGTGCTTCAAAAATCCTTGGACACTCTACTTCTGCTGTAAGTATTGCTTAATCACTTATAGAAATAATATTGCACATATTCTGCAATGTCCAAAAAACATAATTTTTTAGCTACTTTATAATTATTTTATTAGAATGGGTATTTCTGTTACATAAACTGAAATTATCTCTTGTCATCAGCTAGACCTGACCTTCACTGGGCAGCTGCTTGCCTGTCTATGTATCAGGCATATTGCTGGGCATTTTATTCAATATCTCACTTTATTTTTTATTTTTTTAAATTGAAGTATAGTTAATTTACAATATTATGTTAGTTTCAGGTGTATAGCATAGTGATTCAGTTTTTTTGCAGATTATATTTCATTATAGGTTACTATAAGATATTGGGTATAGTTCCATGTGTTATACAGTAAATCTTTGTTGCTTATCTATTTTATGTATAGTAGTTTGTATCTGTCAATCACATACTCCTAATTCCCTCCCCCTGCACACTCTTTGGTAATCATAAGTTTGTTTTCTATGTCTGTAAGCCTGTTTCTGTTTTGTATATACATTCATTTGTATTTTTAGATTCCACATATAAGTGCTGTCATATAGTATTTGTTTTTCTCTGTATGACCTACTTTACTAAGCATAATATTCTCTAGGTCCATCCACATTGCTGCAAATGGCAATATTTCATTCTTTTTTATGGCTGAGTAATATTCCATTGTATATATACTGCATCTTCTTATGCCAGTCATCTGTTGATGCTTGGGTTCCTTCCATTGTAAATGGAATTTTCTCCCATTCTGTAGGTTGTCTTTATGTTTCATTGATGGTTTCCTTTGCTGTGCAAAAACTTAAGTTTGATTAGGTCCCATTTGCTTATTTTTTCCTTTATTTCTTTTGCCTTGGGAGGCTAATTAAGAAAATATTGCTACAATTTATGTCAAAGACTGTTTCACATATGTTCTCTTCTAGGTGTTTTATGATGTTATATGTTACATTTAGGTCTTTAAGCTGTTTTGAGTTTTTGTATATGGTGTGAGGGAATGTTCTAACCTGACTGTTTTACATGTGTCTGTCCAGTTCTCCCAGCACCACTTATTGAAGAGATTATCTTTTCTCCATGTATATTCTTGCCTACTTTGTCATAGATTAGTTGACCGTAGCTGGGTGGGTTTATTCCTGGCCTCTCTAGTCTGTTCCATTAATGTGGGTGTCTGTTTTTGTGCCAATACCATGCTATTTAGATTACTGTAGGTTTGTAGTATTGTCTGAAGTCTGGGAGGGTTATGCCTACTGCTTTGTTCTTTTTCATCAGGATTGCTTTGGCAATTCTGGATCTCTTATGGTTCCTATAAATTTTTTTTTTAACATCTTTATTGGAGTATAATTGCTTTACAATGGTGTGTTAGTTTCTGCTGTATAACAAAGTGAATCAGCTATATGTATACATATATCCCCATATCCCCTCCCTCTTGCGTCTCCCTCCCACCCTCCCTATCCCTATAAATTTTAGGATTATTTATCCTAGTTCTGTGAAAATTTCATGGGCAATTTGATAGAGATCACATTAAATTTGTAGGTTGCTTTGGGTAGTATGGCCATTTTAACAATATTAATTCTTCCAACTCAAGAGCACAGGATATCTTTTCATTTCATTGAGTCATCTTCAATTTCCTGTATCAGTGTTTTATAGTTTTCAGTGTATAAATCTTTCACCTCCTTAGTTAAGTTTCTTCCTAAGTTTTTTGTTTTGTTTTGTTTTTATGTGATTTTAAATGGGATTTTTTTTACTTTCACTTTCTGATATTTTATTGGGAATAGAAAAGCAATAGATTTCTGTATATTAATCTTGTATTCTGCAACTTTGCTGAATTAATTTATTGGTTCTAATGGGTTTTGTGTGAGACTTTATGGTTCTCTACATAGAGTATCATGTCATCTGCAAATAGTGACAGTTTGACCTCTTCCCTTCCAATTTGGATACCTTTTATTTCTTTTTCTTGTCTGATTGCTGTGTCTAGGACTTCCAATACTATGTTAAATAAAAGCAGCGAAAGTGGGCATCCTTGTCTTGTTCCTGAATTTAGTGGGAAGGCTTTCAGCTTTTCACCATTGAATATTATGTTAGCTGTGGGTTTGTCATAAGTGGCCTTTATTATGTTGAAATATGTTCCCTCTATACTCACTTTGACAAGAGTTTTTACCATGAATGGATATTGAATTCTGTCAAATGCTTTTTCTGCATCTATTGAGAATACATGTAGTTTTTGCGTTTCCTTTTGTTGATATGGTATATCACATTGAATGATTTGTGTATGTTGAACCATTCATGTGACACTGGAATAAATCCAACTTGATCATGGTATATGATTCTCTTTAAGTATTGTTGGATTCGGTTTGCTAATCTTTTGAGGATTTTTGCCTCTATATTCATCAAAGATATTGGCCTGTAATAATTTTCTTTTTTTGTAGTGTCCTTGTCTGGTTTTGTATCAGGGTAATGGTGGCCTTGTAGAGTGAATTTGGGAGTTTTCCCTCTTTTTCAGTCTTTTGGAATACTTTGAGAAGAATAAGTTCTTTTTTTGTTTGTTTGGTAGAATTCCCCATTGAAGCCATTGAGTCCTGATCTTTTGTTTGCGAGGAGTTTTTTAAATTACAGATTCTGTTTTACTTCTAGTGATTGGTCTGTTTAAATTGTTTCTTCTTGACTCATTCTTGGCAAGCTGTATGTGTAGAAATTTGTCCATTTTTCCTAGGTTGTCCAGTTTGTTGGCATATAATTGTTCACAGTATTCTCTTTTTTTTTTTTTTTTTTTTTTAATCTCTGTGGTATTGCAATTACCCCTCTTTCATTTTGTGTTTTGTTTTTCTGGGTCCTCTATCAGTTGATAGTCTCATGGGTGTTCCCTTGTAAATGATTCTTTGGTTTTCCCTTGCTGCCTTTTGAATTCTCTCTTTTACTTTTGCTATTTTAATTATGTCTTACTGTAGGTCTGTTTGAGTTCCTCTTGTTGGGGACTCTCTGTGATTCCTATACCTGGATATCTGTTACCTTCTTTAGATTTGGGAATTTTTCAGCCATAATTTCTTTAAATACATTTTCAATCCCTTCTCTCTCTTCACCTTCTGGAACCCCTATTATACATAGATTGGCACACTTTATATTATCCCATTGATCTTATATGTTGCTTTCTTTTTTTTTTTTTCTTCATTTGTTTTTCTGTCTGTTGTTCTGATTGGGTGATTTATTTTATCTTCCAGATTATTTCTTGTGTCATTAAGATGGCTATTCATTATTCCTAGAGTGCTTTTTATCTCAGAAATTCAATTATCTGTTTTCAATTGGGTCTTTATAGTTTCTAGTTCCTTGTTGAAATAATCTGTGTTTAGATCAATTCTCTTTCTTAATTCAGTCAGCATTTTTATTAATAACTCTTTGAACTCAGTGTCTGGTAGACTGATTATGTTTCATTATTCAGTTTTTTCAGGGGCTTTCTCTTGCTCTTTTAATTGGGAGAATCTCCTCTGCCTTTTCATTTGACTTAACTTTCTCTTTCTCTATGAACTGGGGAGAAATGGTTATCTATTGTGGTCTTGTAGGGGTGCTTTCATGTTGGAGCATCCCTGTGCAGACTGTGCATATCCTTCAAAGACACACACCAGTGTCTTTGGTGCGAAGGCTGGTTTTGATATGGATGCCAGCCAGCTCTTCCCTTAGGGTGTGCTGACTGCTATCACCTTGTTAGGGGTTGTGGTTGGTGTCGGAGGATCTAGAGCCTGTGCAGGGGATGAAGCAGGACTTCCTGTCTGCTCTGTGGCTGTCGCCACCCTGTCAGTGGTAGGGTCTGCTCACCGGTTTTTGGAGCAGAAGCACTGAGGTTCTGGATTGATCAGGCTTCATTCCGCTTGAGTGTCTGGCTCGTGCACTCACAGAGGTCCGATGCACCACCTGAGTAGGTGTCTGTGGCTCCACTCAGACACAACCCAGAGTCACATCCCTAACCCTGTTGTGGTTATCCCTGATCTAGTGCAAGGCTGTGGTGTGGGGTAGGCAGGCCGAGCACTCACTAGGCTGGGGCTGGGGCCAGGACGTTGTGGCTGTAAGAAATGAGGCGACTGTGCTGCTGCCAGAGACCTGGGCTGCCTCTGTGGCAGTCTTCTCCCAGGACCTGTCTGCCCAAGATCCAGTGCCAAGTTCTGGCATGGAGTGGGTGGAGCTGGTACACTCATGTGTCTGTGAAAGGGACCTCATCATGTTGGTCACGGTGGTTCGCAGGCACTGCAGGAGTCAGCGCTAACAACGGCCACCACTCCAGCTGGACCACAACCCAGGCCCCTAGGCCATCTCTGTGTCCCTAGATTGAGTCTTCTCCCAGGACGTGTCTGCCCCAGATCTAGTGCCAAGCTGTGATGTGGAGTGGGTGGGGCTGGGGTGTTCTTCCTGCTCGGATTGGGAAATGTAGTGAGCCAGCAGCCACTGGTGCAGAGCTCTCTCTGCCCTGTTTATTGGCAGGCCAGCCCCCATGTACTCTTCACAGGTAAAGTCTAGGCTTCTCCAGTTCTCTCTGTTCCAGTAATTCTCCCAGCAGCCAGGGGGCTTGTCTCCTCCATGTAGGACCCTGGGACTAGGACACCCCATCTGTGGCTCAACCCGCTTGCTCCCCAGGGTGAGGGTTCTCTCAGACCTTTCAGATCCCTCACTGTGGTGGACCTCCCTACCCTAAGCCTTTTTTCTATTCTACCCAGTTACGTGGAAATCTTTCTTGCAGCTTTGGTTGTATAGGCGTTCTTCTGTCAGTTTCCAGTTAGTCTTCCATGAGAATCGTTCCACATGTAGATGTATTTTTTTTTAAACCTCTTACTATGCTATATTCAGTCTGTGCATTCTTTTTTTTTTTGTAAATTTATTTATTTATTTTTATTTATCTATTTTTTTTGGCTGCGTTGGGTCTTTGTTGTTGCGCGTGGGCTTTCTCTAGCTGCGGTGAGCGGGGGCTACTCTTTTTTGCTGTGCACAGGCTTCTCATTGCAGTGGCTTCTCTTGTTGTGGAGCACGGGCTCTAGGTGCACGGGCTTCAGTAGTTGTGGGACGTGGGCTCAGTAGTTGTGGCTCACGGGCTCTAGGGCTCAGGCTCAGTAGTCATGGCACATGGGCTTAGTTGCTCCACGGCATGTGGGATCTTCCCAGACCAAGGCTCGAACCCATGTCCCTGCATTGGCAGGTGGATTCTTAACCACTGTGCCACCAGGGAAGTCCCCTGTAGATGTATTTTTGATGTGTTTGTTAGGGGAGGTGATCTCCATGTCCTCCTACTCTGCCATCTTGATCTAATCCCCTTATTATGTCACTTTATATTTACAAAATTCTTCAAGTTATGATTTGTTATAATCCTGTTTTACAAATGAAACAGTGGAAGCTTAAATAGGTTTAGTAACTTGCCCAAGGTCACACAGCTTATAAGTGGCATAACTAAAATACCATTCTCACCTGTGTCTAGCTCTGGTATTCTAAAAGTCTGGCTCTGTCTACTCAAGAAAGGATATTATATAGTGACTGTAAGTGCAGACCAGTTATAGGAGATATCGTAGATTGAGGACCAAGTTATGTAACGAATTGGAAAAGCAAACAAATCCAGAATGTGGGTCATAACCACAGGATAGATTCCTGACTTGGTTTCTTCAACAAGTCAGCACAGGGGAAAAGTGGTGGTGGGTAGTGTTTCAGAGGGACTTCTCGGGGGTGGAAAGAGGCTTAACCACCAGTATTGATATATGGACCTTGTTTAGGAACTTGACCCAATCAACAGAAATGTAAAGAGATATTTTTAAAGACACTCAGAGTAATATGACTGTAGATTGGGTATTAGATGATATCAAGGAATCATTGTTAGTAAGCTGTGATGATGACATTGAAGTTATATAAGAGAATATCAATGTTTTTTAGAGATATGTGCCAAGTATATAGTGGCAAAATGACTTAAGTTTTAGGATTTGCTTTAAAATTACTCAGCAATTAAAAAAGGAAAGAAAGAAAGAAAAGGAAAAGCAGGAGAGATGAAGCAAATGAGGCAAAATCTTGATATCATTATTGAATCTGGGTAACATGTATATGAGTGTTTTATATTTTGTTGAGTCTTTTAAGTCTACATCCCTACTTTGCATTTCCACTTTCAGTTTTTTCATTACAGGAACATTCTGTTATTTTCCTATGCCATCTAGTGGCAAAAGAATGTAATTTGTCTGCTTTTTTGAATGGAGAGCCATACCTTAGAAAACATCTAACACCTGTGAGATAATTCTGTTAGTGTCTGCTTGCTTGAGCAGCGTTTTGTCCGAAGGGAGAAAGAGAACATGATTTCACAATACCCTGACAGCTCTTTTTTTTTTTAAGTTTTTAAAATTTTAATAAACTTTTTTTTTAAAGAGCATTATAGCTTCAGAGCAAAATTGAGCAGAACCTACAGAGTTCCCATGTATCCCCTGGCCTGCACATGCATAGCCTCTCTCATTATCAACATCCCTCACCTGAGTGGTGTATCTATTACAAACATTGAACCTACCTTGATGCATCATTGTCACCCAGAGTCCCCCCCAGAGGCTCTAGAGAGAATCCAGTCCAGCCTCTTCCAGCTTCTGACGGCTGCTCGTATTCTTTGGCTTATGGCCACATCACTCTCATCTTCATTGCCAGCATCTTCAAATCACTGTCTGCTCCATCTTCACATGGCCTTCTCTGTGTGTATATAATCTCTCTCTCTCTGCCTCCCTCTTATATGGATACCTGTGATTAAATTTAGGGCCCACCTGGATAATCCAAAATTATCTCCTCATCTCAAGATCCTTAATTTAATCACATCCGCAAGGATATAAGGCTATATATTGCCCTATAAGGTAACATTCACAGGTTTCAGGGATAAGATGCAGATGTTTTTTGGGGAGGTCATTTCTGAGCCAACCACAGTGGGGATTATGGAGAAGATCATCTCAAACAGAGGGAAGAACTTGAATAAAAGCATCGGAAACAGAAAGGCACTGAAGGTAATTAGAGAGTGGCAAGTGGTCCTATGCTGTTGAGTCACCGTATATGAGGCAGTAGCACAGAGCGAGAGAAGGCTGAAAGGAGATTAAGAGCCTTGAGTGCCAGGTTCGAATTTGAGTTATGTTTCGTGGACTGAGGAGAGTCTCTGGAGATTTTAGAGCAAGCTAATAGCATCCCGCAGTCTGTGTTTTAAGTGTCTAGCTCTGGAGCACTGCAAAGGATGGATCAGAGGCAGAATGCCATTGAAATAATTCAACATGAGGATAATTAAAGAGGTAGGATTTCATTCATATGTTCAAAAAATACTTTTGAACACATTACCTTTCACACATGATTTTAGATACCGGAGATACAGCAATGAGCAGCACAAGTCTTGTTTTCTGAGGTTTTCATTTTAGTGAGAGACAGATCATTTACAAGTTAAAATAATTTTAGGTAGTTGTGAATGTCATAAGAAAATGAAATAGAGGAAACTGCTAAAACCATTGGTGGTACTAGTGGGAGAGAGGGGGTGAGTAACGTTAGGGCATATAGTTTTGGCAGCCCTCTCTGAGGAGGTTCTATTTGAATAGAGAGCATATCGAATAGAAGGACATAAGGAACCAGCCACATGAAGACCTAAGAGAGGGCATTCTAGGCAGAGGACACAGCAATTGCAAAAGCTTTCATATCAGTCAGCTCTGCTGCTGTAACAAAAGCCACCAAATCTTACCTTCTTATAACAGTAACCTTCCCATTCTCACTCAGGTTTTATGTAGGCTATAAGTCAGCTGTGGCTTTGCTGCAGGTTGCAGCTACACTTTATGTGTCTTTTTAAATTTCAGGATCTAAGGTAAAAATGTAACCCCTACCTGAGACATGGTCTTCGCACAGTAGAGGAGAGAAGAACCAGAGGCTGAGCCAAACCATGCAACAGCTTTTAAAGTTTCTCCTGGACCATATGTCACATTCACTCACATTCCACTGACCAGAGCAAATCACACGTCCAATCTCAAAGTCACTCCTTCCGAAAAAGAGGGGTGAATAATTATACAGAGTAATATAATCCATGACAGATGGGAACAAACCTGGAGTGTCTAAGGCATAGAAAGAAGAAAGGCTCAATGAGAATAGAGAATTTTAGTCTGTTTTGCTCACTGATGTATCCCAAGAAGAAAAGTGCCTTGTATAAAATAAGTATTCAATAAATATTTGTTCCATGAGTGAATGAAAGCCAATGTGGTTCGAATATAAGGGAGATACTGCAATCAATGCATTGGTATATAGGAGGAAACTTAATTTCACCCCTGCCTTAGAATTTGGTTCTCCATTCACCTCTTCCCTGGCTCTCTGTTCCAGACATAGAAATTTACACTGCATACCTTCAGCTCTGCCATAGAAGTAGGGTGTCTGCACCCCTCTCCCTATCAGCCTTCCCATTTAGATGGACTTTCATAGTCTGCTGTGACCTGGGACCCCCTCCCTTTTTCTAAGGACAGCAGTTCCTCCTATCTTTCTGGAAAATGCTCTTTTCCCCATTCCAAACATATGTTTTGTTAGGCGCTGGTATATTTGTAAAGATACTACCAGGGGCAGTGACAGGTTCTAGCTCAGGGAGCACATCTAGAGGGGCTGGAGATTGTGGAGTCAGGTCTATACTGTTTCTTGATTGGGTAGTAAGTACATTTGAAAAAAAAAAAAAAGCATCCAAAAAAATGGCATCCTTGGTTGACTACATCTCTATTTCTCTCATGATCTTGCTTCACACTGCTCTAACATCTTTTCATTATAGTCTTAACAGGCATATTAATATAGTACTTTTTAAATTGGGGAGGCGGGAGGAGCCATTCAGAGCCCTTCCCTAGAATTTTTGAAATTGGCACCAGAGAAGGCAGCTCTCAGGCCCTCTATGGTGGTGAAATTAGGAGGTATAACTGTGTTTTGTCTCATGTGGAGAAAAGCAGACAGAGATTGCATAGAAAAGTAGATGCAGCAGAGCCCTGATGAGGTTTAAGTTTCTGGTTTCAGTGTTACCCTTGATGCTGGCTGCACCTTTTACCTTCTCATGGTGACATGAGCTTTCTAATAAATTCCTCTTTTTCCCTAAGCTGTTGAGATTGAGTTTCTGCCTGTGCAACGAAGAGATCTGATTCATATAGTTTTGGAGCTTCAAAGGCATCTATGCACTGGTCTGTTTCTCTCTCTCCAAGCTAGGAAAGAGTATAACAAAGTTTCCTTTTAGTCAGGTTGGGGAACTATCAAATTTCTAGCAGACTCTCAAACTGGTAATGTGTCAATACATCACCTTTCCAAAGGGAAAGAGGCACAACGTTTCTTTTTGAAACAGATCTGTTTAAACATTCACTTTCCACATCAAACTAAAACTGAAGGAAACAAAGCAGGGACCACATAATATACAGAAGAAACATACTACCAAAAACTGCCAAACACTTGAATAATAAATGCACAAACTAGGGGAATGAAGGAGTAAGGTGTGATTCATAACCTGAAATATTACCTACTAATTAAAAGTGAAAATTTTATGATGACTAAGAAAATTCATAAAATGTTTAAGATACTCTGTCAAGAGAAAAGGCAAAAATTTTTTTTAAAATCACATGTGATTACAACTATAAATAGCTAATTCATAGATCTAAAAGATAATATATGTTTAGGCTACCCCAGCAGCCTGGCACCACATTAAAGGCATGCCCATTACATGGGCGCTCCCTTTCTGCTCCAGCCTAGTCTTGAAGTACTTCAGTCCATCTGCTTCTCATGCCTGGTTATTGTCTTCACCTCTCAAAAAATTAGCTTTGTAATTTCTGTTTCTGGCCTTTTCTTGCATTCTTTATCTTTTTTATACTTGACTCATACCCTGTGATTCACAGATATTGACAGCCTTGATTTCCCCAGCTTCAGCTCACCATTTGGGTTTTTTCTACACTTGTCCTAGCCCATCTAGATGCATCAGGTCAATCAGGTAGGGCCCTCAAATTATATACAACTGAAACTTGAGGATGTTTGAGTCTTAGGATAATGGGTAACATTTTTTTCTTCTTTCCAGACTTTCCTGTTCCAGTACCATTGCAGTAAACATTTTTTTTTAAGTCGAAATGTATTTGACATACAATATTATGTTAGTTTCAAGTGTATTACATAACGATTTGACGTTTGTATACATTATGAAATGATCACAACAGTAAGTCTAGTAACCGTCTGTCCTCATACAAAGTTATTACAATATTGTTGACCATATTCCTTATGCTGTACATTACATCCTTATGATTTATTTTTTACGTAACTGGAGGTTTGTTCCTCTTAATCCCCGTTCACCTATTTCACGCCCCCTCCCTTCTGGCAACCACTCATTTGTTCTCTGTATCTGTGAATCTGTTTTCATTTTGTTTTGTTTGTTTGTTTTGTTTTTTGGAGTCCACATATAAGTGAGATCATACAGTATTTGTCTTTCTCTGTCTGACATTTCATTTAGCATAAGGCCCTCTAGATCCATCCATGTTATTAAAAATGGTAAGATTTTTTTTTTTTATGGCTGAGTATATTCTATGTATGTGTATGTGTGTGTATATATATATATATATATATGTATATATATATACACACACCATGTTTAATATATATATACACACACACACACACACATCACATCTTTATCCATTTGTCTATCCATGGGCACTTGTCTTGGCTGTTTGTAAATAATGAGGCAGTGAACATTGGAGTGTATATATCTTTTCAAATTAGTGTCTTTGTTTTCTTCGGGTAAATACTCAGAGGTGAAATTACTGGATCATATGGTGGTTCTATTTTTAATTTTTTTAAAGAACCTCCATACTATTTTCCATAGTGGCTGCACCAATTTACATTCCCACCAATAGTGCACAAAGGTTCCTGATGATAGCTATTCTGACAGGTACAGTAAACATTTTAAAGACAATAACAATAAGCTTTTTCTCATCTCTGCCAAGAGTGGCACTTAATGGTGATTCTGTAGAACTGTATTTTTTCAGCTTCACATTAACAACAAAAGGTGCTGCTTATTAGTACATGAGCAGTTTTGCATTTATAACATAGCAGTTCAGTATATGTATGCCAGGTGTTAATCTACCTGGGAGCAGAAGCTACCTCATGGAGTTAGCTGCCCAGAAATTATACAGGCCCTACAGATGTTCCATTGTACACTTGGGGCTCATATTTAATTCCCCATAGGATTTTAGGTTTATTTTCTTTTCCTAATACCGGATCTACTCTGGACAATAATTCTTAGACAGTGAGCATTTGCAGCTACTGCTGAATCTTGATGTCTTTGGGCATTATAGCATGTCTTATACATTTCACTGCTATCTTCGTTTCCTTGGGCTGCCTTAACAAAGTAGCACAAATTGAGTGGTTTCAACAACAAAAATGTATTACCGCACAGTTTAGGAGGCTAGAAGTCCAGGATCAAGGTGTTGGCAGGATTGGTTCCTTCTGATGGCTGTGAGGAGGAATCTGTCCCACACGTGTCTCCCAGCTTCCGACAAACTTTGGTGTTTCTTGACTTCTAGAAGCATCACCCTGATTTCGGCCTTCATCTTCATACGACATTCTCCCTGTATGCCAGTCTGTCTCCAAATTTTCCCTTTTCATGTGAACACCATTCACATTGGATTAGGGCCCACCCTAATGACCTCAACTTAACTAATTACATCTGCAATGAACCTATTTCCGAATAAGGTCGCATTCTGAAGTACTGGATGTTAAGACTTCAACATAAGAATGTGCGGGGGGGCGGCACAATTCAACCCATAATAACCACGCATCTCATTATAACTCCAGACTTCATTTCTGCCATGTTGGTGTCAGGCTTAGCCATGAAGTTGCTTTGGCCAATAAAATGTGAGTAGAAGTGATGTGTCTGCATCTAAGCAGAAACTTTATAAGAATTTTTTCCTTCTGCCGTGAAACTAGCCATATTCCAGATAGAGGCTATTTCATCAGCCTGTGTCTCAAGAGTTAGAGTGACATGGAACAGAGCAACAGCTAACTTTCAGTGAATATGTAGCACGAGAAGCAAATAACCCCTTATGATTTTAAGCAACCAAGACTTTGCGGTCGTGTGTTACTGAAGCATTAACTTAAGGTAGCTGACGCCATAAGTTCACTCCTAATGTGTGGGTTTTCTTCATTCATTCATCAGATATTTATTAAAAGCTTGCTATGTGCTAGGCATAGTACTGTGTGTTGGACACTCTGATGGTTAATTTTATCTGTCAACTTGCCTAGGCCACACTACCCAGATGTTTGGTCAAACACCAGTCTAGATTGTTTCTGTGAAGATATTTTTCAGGTGAGATTAACGTTTCAATCAGTAGACTTTAAGTAAAGCAGATTACCCTCCATAATGTGGGTGGCCTTGATTCAGCCAGCTAAAGGCTGTAAGAGAAAAAAAAGACTGAGGTTCCGCCAGGAAGAGGGAATTCTGCCTCCACACTGCCTTCAGACTCGAGCTGCAACATGAGCTCTTCCTTGGGTCTCCAGCCTGCTGGAGCTCTGCAGATTTTGAACTTGCCATTTTGAACTTGCCAGCTGCCACAAATCTCATGAGCCAATTCCTAGAAATAAATCTCTCTCTCTCTCTCTCTCTCTCTCTCTCTCTCTCTCTATATATATATATATATATATATATGCACATCCTATTGGTTCAGTTTCTCTGGAGAAATCCGATTAATACACAGTCAGTGAACAGTAAACAACCTAGAAATAGTCCTCATAGAGCTTATAGTCTAAGGAAGAATACAGACAAATAAACAGAAAAAAAGACAATGTTATGTAGTAAATGCTGGGAATGCTTCATGTCATAGGAACACATAGGAGGAGCATCTAACCATGACTTGGGGAATCAGAGAAGGCTCTCTGGAGGAAATGAAGTCTAACTTGAGAACTGAAGGTGGCAGGTGGAATAGGAGTTAGCCAAGTGAAGGGACGAGGTTGTGGAGACCAGGGCTTAGATCGAATGCAGAACATGCATTCTTAACAAGGGCATTATTGCCCCCAAGAGGGAGAAACTGGTGCTTGGCAGGTGAAATAAATCTTGGTTATTACAATGTTTTGTGATCATCCAAAGCTCAACTCTATCCGACAAAATCTTATTCCTTAATATTTAATGAGGGAGGGGGGGAGACATGATTAGAAAAAATGTCTAGAAAGTCTCCATGGTTGGGGGAGGGGGTGCACGGTGGTGACAAAGAGAAAAGGCTGAGGAACATTGGTGTAGAAAGACCTTTTGGGTAAGGGAAGGATCACATACGGAGCTTGTGAGAGAAGACTTACAGCATATTTAACAGGTCAGAATGGTTGAGGCATACAGTGGGGAAGGAACAGAGGCACAAAGAGTCGTGGGAGAAGAGGCTCATCTAACATTCTTTCACAAATGTTAAAGAAAATTAAATCTGAAAAATGCATTTTGACTGCAATTATCTAAATATTTTAGGTGAAATTGGACTTTGTGTCTAAATTATCTACTGTAGACTATGCTCACTTTTATATATGAATTTCTACTTTGTGTTTGTAGTCATAGATTAAATGAATCATTAACTTTAAACATGTTTTAGAGATGACAAAGAACAACTGTTAGAATACCTTTTCTATCTTTCTCAGACTTTTAGTTTTATAATTGTAGTCTCTATAACAGCATCATGTTCAGGTGGGCATTTAATCATTAGGCTGTTCTGGAAGGCACATTAACCTCTGGAGAATTTGCGTGTGATTTACTTCACTGGAGTTTCAAAGATTAAAAATATGAGAGTAAAAAGATATTTTTCTTGGTTCCATTATTGGGAATAGAGTGAGAACAATGGTCTGTTTAATAATAACCATTATCATTATCTCCCTCCCAGATGGAATTAAAATTACTTTAATTTTCTATTAGGAAAATCTTTGCAAAAATGCTGCCAATCTTTTTTTTTTTTTTTTAATTTCCAGCAGCTTGGCAACAATGAACCCAAAACTAATTCAGTGCTTTTGAGAGATAATATAAACTTAATTTTAGGCTCTAAAGAACTAAAAAATTGCATGCTCTTCCATAATTTTAGCTTTTAATATTTTTATACCCAAGCCCTAACTTGCTTGATGTGAGTAGACCTGACCTAAATGTCTAATATACTTTTTTAAGAGACAGCATTCTAGTAATCAAAGGTCTTGTTAAGTAAAAAACAGTATGCGGAAACAGTACTGAATATGTGTTCTGAAGTCACACTACCTGGGTTCACATCCTGAGTTGAATCTGTTTGGGTTTAAATGCTACTAGCTTTCGTGAATTGGGCAGATGTAAAGTTACATGATCTTATCCTCTGTGTACCTCACTTTCCTCATGTGTAAATTATGGCTCATAATAGAACCACTACATAGAGTTGTTGTAAATATTAAATGAGTTAATTATTTAAGACACTTAGAACAGTGCCTGGTACATACTTAGTACCCAATAATGTTACCTACTATTATTATTATTTAGAACTCCTTATTAAGGAGTTTTAAAACCATTTGTTTTGGTGCTTCCTGTATGCCATACAAGGAACTTAATTGTGAGACTGTTAGTACACCTGACCTGAAATGATCTTCACAGCATGAGTCAAGATTATTTATTTATTTATTTATTTATTTATTTATTCATTTATTTATTTATTTATATGTTTTGTTGCACCGGGTCCTAGTTGCGGCTCACAGGCTCCTTAGTTGCAGCTCGCTGGCTCCTTAATTGTGGTACGTGGGCTCCTTAGTTGTGGCATGCGAACTCTTAGCTGCGGTATGTGGGATTTTTAGTTGCAGCATGCATGTGGGATCTAGTTCCCCAACCAGGGATCAAACCCGGGCCCCCTGCATTGGGAGTGCAGAGTCTTATCCACTGCACCACCAGGGAAGTCCCCTCAAGATATTTCTTTAAACTGACATTTTTTAGTATCATTATTGTTCTCTTCAGTATATTACAGGCCTTTAAATTGATTTATTTTTTAGGCTAGGGTGATATTTTTGTTCTTATGTGAGAAGATAAACATCTAAGGTTCATAAGGAAGAACACTCCTTAGAGCAGTAGGTGGGAGATGAATTCCTCTTCGGAACTTTTTATTGGCGTCTAGAATTTATCTCTACAGTGCTGCTTTTTCCATGGTGCCGATAGGGAAAAGCAAGAGTTACCCATGATTTTCTGGCATTTTTGTTTTGATTAAAGAAATTTTAAAACCCTTTCAATATTTATATCTTTCAGAAAATGTCTTTGAAATTCAAAAATGCAAAACGAATTGAAGGCCTTGATAGCAATGTGTGGTGAGTAACTTAGAATAAACAATAATCATTGGGTGAAGTTTTTTTCCTCCACATGTTTATATCCTTATTTGGGAATTTTTAGCTTTATCTATAGTCTATAAATAAAACCACTTATTTTAATTCATCCATTCAGTAGAAATGGAAGGAAATAATGATTCATACACTGATTTATTCACTTAGCAAATGTGCCAGGTCCTGAGCTAGGCACTGGAAATGGACAGAGAAAATGACAGATTGGGTGGATGCCCTTGTGGAACTTACCTTCTAATCCATCAACTTTTCCTATTAGCGCTCCTTTCTAATGGTTGATAAGAGAACCTAGCAGCAGATGGTTGAGAAAAATATATATATGATTAAAATATGGGTATCATGGAACTGAGATTTGTAAGAAACGTTAAGTTCATCAGTTCAGCCATCATTTTTCCAGGTAAAGTCATTTTGTAGATGGTAAAATTCTTGTCGTGAATTCATTAATTTTTTTTGATCTGTAATACTAAACTAAGTCTTATTTTTCAGTTTTCAAAGACTATGAGGTATAAAAAGCTAACTTTGTAATTTTAATACTTACTAATATTAGTATTTTTTATCTTAGGATTGAATTTACCAAGTTGGCTGCAGACCCCTCTGTTGTGAATCTTGGCCAAGGCCTTCCAGATATATCCCCTCCTGTATATGTAAAGGAAGAATTATCAAAGATTGCAGCAATTGATAGTCTGAATCAGTACACACGGGGCTTTGTAAGTATATGAGGACTATGTGGGGTGTGAGCTTGTATTTTATATTGTATTGTGCGTGAATGTACTTCTATCACTTCTCCGTAATTGGCTTTCTGGAACCAACTGTCCCAACTTGATAACCAGAGGAACACCCACCCTTACCCTTATCTCCTAGGGTGAGCTGTCCCCTACTTCCAGCTTCTCCACAGTCCTGTCTTGGCCCTTCCTTTACCGTTGTTCCAGGATGGGGTCCTACGACAAGCAGGGAAGGAGAATATTCACTTTAGACGTGTTTTCTCTCCCTTTCAAACTTATGCAGCCTCAGCACTGGCTTCTTACTTAATATTCTCTATTTCCAACTAGTTACTTTCTTTCTCTCTACCTCAGCACAACCTCCATCTTTCTGTGGTGGAATGCCTAGGATATCCAGAGATTTCATAGATTCTACTAAAAAAAAAACTTACCACAACTCTTCACGACCATTCATGCAGGAACCCTCTGAAAATGGGAAAAAAATTTTTTTAATTTATTGCCATTTAAAAATAAAAATTGGAAAATTATTAAACCCAGATGTTAAAAATTCTTACATTTTAGAGCCAAACTATCTCAAAGAAGTAGGTCCCATAATTAAGTTCAAGGTTTTGTTCTTCTCTTTACTCAACAGGGTCATCCATCACTTGTGAAAGCTCTGTCCTGCCTATATGAAAAGTTTTATCAAAATCAAATAAATCCAAATAAAGAAATCCTTGTGACAGTAGGAGCATATGGATCTCTTTTTAATGCCATTCAGGGATTAATCGATGAGGGAGATGAAGTAAGTATATTAACATTATCATGTTGCCTATATTAATCACTATCATTTGTCCTGCTTTTATTTTTACTTATTTTACACTCTTTTTTATTTGAATTATTTTTGAAGTATAATGTATGTGCAGTCGAGTTCACAAATGTTAAGTACAACTTAGTAAATGTTTACATGTATATATGTATGTATGTCTCCATGTAACCACAAACCAGATGAAGATATAGTACATTTCCAGCAACCGAGAAGGTTCCCTTTTGCCCCTTCGTAGTCTATATTCTTCCAGAGGTAACCACTCTTCTGTGTTCTGTCACCATAGGTTCGTTTTGTTAGCTCTTTAACTTGATATAATACAATCATGCAGTATGTACTCTTGAGTCTGGCTTCTCTCATTTATCATTTTGTCTGTGAGATTCATCCATTTTGTTGCATGTCATTTATTCTTATATTTACAGCCTATTTAGATAAGGGAAGGTAAAAGGGGCTAGCAGTGATGTGGGAAAATGAATCTTAGTTTTCACTGCTAAAATAACCTTTAATCTGAACTCAGTCAATAAGTATTTGGTCCCTGTCTTTTTGTACCCTGTGTTGTTAGCAGCACCGTGTGAGAGATGTATAACAAGAAGGCTGAGTGATTTCTTTATTTAGTGATGTGATATAAAACCCACTTTGGCACTGACCTCAGTCAGCTCTGCCCCTAATTCCCCATTATCATTCCAATACCCCTGCTTCAGTATTTCCTCACCTCTTTCATCTATTCAGAATTTATTGAGAATACGCTAGACATTGTGGGAGAGATTTTTAAAAGACTGTTTCTGCGTGGAAGGGGTTCCCTGTTTAGTAGAGGATATAGACTTGTAAACAGATGAGGAGGAATGCAATGCTATAGGCGGTGGTGGGGAATGTATAAGTTACCATGGTGACAAGAGGAAGAAGTGATCAACTCTGCTAATATAGGTCTGGAAAGCTCTAGAGAGGTGTTGGTTAAGCCGGGTGTGAAGAATGAATATTTGCTGTGATCTGTATTGTTAATTCCTTTCTTTGAACTCTCCCCGCACTTTATCTGTATCTCCTTTATGAAAGGTACCTGTTACTTTGTGTTACATTATCCTTTTACATCTCAATTCACTCTACTACGCCAAACAATAAGCTACTTAAGGAGACATGGTAAGGAAGTACAGTCATACTTTCATATACGTAATCTCCTTTATTCCTATAAAATAGTTGGAAGTTTTATCTGAGACTTTGGTGTTGTTACTCCTTTGTTGCTTCCTCCTTCTCTGCACTTTGTTGGTGTGTCCCAAGGCTCAGCCCTTGACCCTCTTTCCTCTGTTCTTTCTTCCCTGATCATCTTATCTAATATTTTGAAACCACACACACCACTTTCCATCATATTGACCTATTATTTTCCTTATAGTATTTATTACTATCTGAAATTAGCTGATTTACTTCCTTGTTTTCTTATTTATTATAAATGTCTTGCAGGAGAATGTAAGTTCCAGGAGAACTAGTTTATCGCTATAGAGCTAGCACCTGAAATAGTGAGTGCTCAGTAAATATTCCTCAAAAAGAGAGGGGAATTATTTCCATTGTAAAAATAAGGATATTTCAGGGAAGAGTGTTAAGTATATTCTTCATTTCCACCTCACTGCCTTCCCAATTTACTTTCCTTCATTGAGCTCTCACTTCATACCAGGCACTGTTTCTCACCAGGGCTACAAAGATGGGTCATCTTAGTCCCTAAGAATTTCATAGTCTAATTAAGAACTTGAGGAAAAGATTCATTCCTGGCTCATTTCTTTGTCCTCCACAGTACCCAACAACTAACATAGCACATTGTATAGGAACTACTCAGTGTGAGTTGGATGACTAGTACAAACAAAGGGGCTTTAGAATGTAAGGGCCTCCTATGACTCCAATGAGAAAGGCCTTGAAAAAGAAGTACAAGCAGTAAAAAGTGCAAATTTAAGGTGATAATTAGGTACCATGAATTTAACCAACACGAACTTAAATGCGGCAGTTTAGTGTAGACTTGTAAAATTATAAATTGTTGCCAGATTTTTCACAAGCAGTTTGACTATATATATAAAGTACCATAAAACATGTTTATACCCTTTAGTCTAGCAGTAGCAATCATGTGAATTTATTCAGCAAATGATTTTAAAATGGAGATACTATGCATAGTCACAAGTGAACATTGCACTGTTATTTATGCAAGCAAACTATAACAAAATTATTCTAGAATTCAATAGACTCTCAAATAGCCTTTAA
This sequence comes from Balaenoptera acutorostrata, assembly GCF_949987535.1. NCBI lineage: Eukaryota > Metazoa > Chordata > Mammalia > Artiodactyla > Balaenopteridae > Balaenoptera > Balaenoptera acutorostrata. The sequence goes on along the minus strand of NC_080064.1, from coordinate 78,918,652 downwards.
AATAATAAGTGTTAAAACTAAATAATATTAAAATTTTTGTGAAATATTTCTAAGTTTAAAAAGGATAGAAAAATCAAATGTGTACAATGGATATAAATTATGTGTTCAAACTCTCCTTATAGAAAAGCAAAAAGTTAGGGATGCTAGGTCCAGGCTGGCATACTGCAGAAGGAATACCGACGGGACAGGTTAGTCTGGCCCACTGACCTGAAAGCCAGGCCATGAGTGATTGAGAGAGAGCCTGGAGGAGCAAAGGAACAGGGAGTATATCCTAAGGGGCTAGGAAAAAAGGATCCAGATATAAGTCATCTGGAGGGAAATTGTGGTTATCAGACATTAGCAGTAGCATCCTAACTGTCTACCTGCATGCGCTCTTTGTTTGGGGATGCTTTTGAGAAGCGACAAACGTCTTTACTCTCAGGATAATACTTATAAATTAGTACTCCACAGCGGAGAGCATCAGTTGCAGTGCTTTCTTTCCTTATGGTCTTGCTCTGCCACTGATCATTTATTTTCTAATTTGAAATTTAAACTCAATGTTTTTGGCTGGAACATCCCTTTGAGAATGTGATGAGAGTTATGACCCCAGAAAAAATACACCTATGCATGTAGAAAATTTTATATAGGTATATTTAAATAGGTATATTTAAATTCAGTATATTTAAATTAAATCAAATATATTTAAATTAAATATAAATATATTTAATTTAAATATATTAAATTATTATATATTAATATTTAAATTATATTTAATAATTATATTATTAATATAATTATTAATTATACTAATTAATATAAATAGTAAACAATTATGTTTAATATTTAAATTATATTTAATATAAAATATATTTTATATAACATTATATATTATTAATATTTAAATTATATTTAATTTAAATATATTAAATTAAATTAAATATATTTAAATTAAATATACCTATTAAATAGGTATATTTTCCCCAGAAAAATATACCTATGCATGTAGAAAATTTTACATACAATTCCAAGGGTCCCACTGCAAGCCTATCCACAGATCTCCCTAAGAGATCAAGGGCTCCAGTTAAGGATCCCGACAAGTTCATCCCCAAGGTCTTTTTCACTCAGATGTGTGAAGACATAGCCTGCTTTCTACACTACTGCATCTCAGCATGTAGTATAGTGCCTTGCACATAGTAGGTACACAATATTTGTTAAATGGATTAATGATTGATATGTTGTGTTATTTGGTTTTATTCCAGGTCATAGTGATAGTGCCTTTCTATGACTGCTATGAGCCCATGGTGAGAATGGCTGGAGCAATACCTATTTTTATTCCTCTGAGATCTGTAAGTTTGCCCCTATGATTCACATGTTTTAAGAAGTTTTGTGAATACCATTACTTTGTTGCCAATAAAGTTCCTAGTTTGATTACACTTTGGGATTTACTATATATCTCTACTATGACTGAAGGTAACAATTTTAAGGGGGGATCTTTTATTTATCTTGTGTTTGCACGTCTGTCTGTTGTATCAGCGTCTACATTGTATGTAATACTATTTTTTGTGGTTATGTGTCTCCCCTACTGACTGAGCACCACCAGGTCAGAAACCATTTCTGACTCACTTTTATAGCTCCGGTCCCCAGTGACTAACAGTGCAGGGTATATGCTGGGTGCTCAATAAATGCTTATTGAATTCTGAATGAAGTAATTTTTTTTAAATTCTGCTTTTATCTTTAGGAATACAGTATAGTACCATTGTCTTTTTAAAATTTTCATCAAAATAAGTGATACAAGGTGAATCACAGAATCTTCTATTAGCCTTATAGTACCAGATGTGTTAACCATAGTTACAGCTGGCTCCTTTGAAGGAATATAGGCACTTTCACAGCCGTTAATGTTGACAGAGTTCATGTTTCCAATGAACAGGTATGAGCATGGAACTCACATCCTGTTGGGCTCTTAAGGCAGAGTAAAGCTTAGTTCTATTTCTTTTCTATGTTTGTCATCTCTTCAGTTACCTTTGCCATGCCTTTCTCTACTTTTTTTTCCTTGTTAGGTTATTTATTTGTAGGACAGCAAACATGAATTAACTGAATTAAATCACATCTTCATTCTTCATGCTTAGAAACCTCTTGATGGGAAAAAATGGTCTAGTTCTGACTGGACATTAGATCCTCAAGAACTGGCAAGCAAATTTAATTCCAAAACTAAAGCTATAATACTAAATACTCCACATAACCCCCTTGGCAAGGTGAGTCTTTGATCTCTTTATACAGTCTTCTGGTCCATCATTTTCTCACATGTTGAATAATTGGCTCTGCTCCTTTGTTTCCTTTCATATGTGTAGGTGTATACCAAAGAGGAACTCCAAGTAATCGCTGACCTTTGCATCAAATATGACACACTCTGCATCAGTGATGAGGTTTATGAATGGCTTGTATATACTGGAAATAAGCATTTTAAAATAGGTACCAATTATTACATAGAGTCACAAATCTAAATGTGTTTGGGCATGTGTGGAACATCTGATTGGAAAGGATCCCAGAAGAGCTTTAAAGTAGTCTTTGTAATGGGTAAATGTCTGTGAGCGCTTAAAAATGGGCCTTGAATGAATGATGCTTGAGTGAATTTATGAGCAGATTGAAGGACAAGCAGTACAAACTTAGGAGACGAGATTTTGGATCACACTATAAAACTATGAAACCAGAGAAGTAGTACTTTTGCCTTTATTCTTAGCTTTCTTCAAGAATCCAGCTATTACTTGGCATATAAGACACAGGGAACTTAATTGTTCCTGAACTGGTCTGTCCCTGCTGAGCAGGTTGCCAAAATGCCAGGTCAACAGGAAAAAATTTTCATGACAGTAAGGTGTTGCTGCGTGGCCCTTGCCTGGGATTTCGCCATTACTACTGGGCCATCTCACAAAAGCCACAGTGTCTTCTGAGGTAATCCAAACTTATATCAACTGTAGGATTATAAACTGGGCTGCAACCTTTCGGTCTTTGCACTTGCCCTACCTATACCTGGAAACACTTTTCCCCAGATATCCAAACGGCTCAGTCTGTCACCTCCCTGAGGTCTTTATTCAGATGTCAAATTTGATGACCACAACGTTTAAGATAGATACACCTCTCCTTCCAGCATTTTCTTTGTCCTTTTTCTGTTCTGTTTTGTTTTTTCCTCTATAACAAATATCAAGATCTATATATTTTACTTCTAACCTGCAAGAAGGTAGGAATTTTTAAATGTTTTGGTCTCTTCTGACTCCCTAGTTCCCAGAAAGGGTCTTGTGCATGGTAGACAGTCAGAAAGTAATTGTTGAATAAAATGAATAGGAAGTATGAAAAGGGTGAGGGAAGGATAACTAAAATCACTGACAGGAACCAATAAATTTTAAAATTAGTGCACTTATATATAAATAGTTGTTGCACATATCGTAATTATCCGTGGCAAATTACAAATTGTTGTAGAGACACAGAGGAGAAAACAACTGCTTCAGGTGATCAACAAAGCAGTGGGCAAAAGACGGGACTTAGGCAGCGAAATAGAAAGAAAATTCCTATCAGATAAACTTTTATGTACTGAGGCAAGGAGGCATGAAAGATCAAGATATACTTAAGTGGTAGAAGTGTGTGTTGCAGTAACTGGCACAGATGAGAGTGGAAAACTAGGGTGATTCTGAAGGACTATATATATGAGGATAAAGAGTTTAAACTTCATTGAGGGGGTCAGTGGTTCTGAAACTTACTTTAGTGATTAGAGCATCTTAAAGTCATGATGTTCACATCATGAAATAGTGACAATACGTACTTATTTCATCATGAAACTAGAGGCAATTTTCTTAACAGAAATTCAGTAATTAGAACTCAGTGTAAAAACCACAAGTCTGTGTGTATTTACCTGTAACAAAGTGCTATTGAAATTAATACATCTGAGTTTTTCTGATTTTTGCCATTAATGTTCATTTTCTAATGCTCATTTGTTTCACTGTTGGTAGCATTCACTATCAGATAAGTGGTAGCACTTACCTTAAGTGCTTAAGAAAATTTTGTGGAAAACTTAAAATTAATTTTTTTAAGTTCTATTTAAAAACTCAATAATTAATTTGATCATCAGGGTACCAGTGGGCATACTTTGAGAACTACTGCAACAGGTAGTGACGAGGCAGGGTAATTAGTTCCATATTGGATTTGTTTTATAAAGGTAAGAACCAGCTACAGGTGAGGATCTTAAGTCAGATGCCCTGGCAGTGGAGATGATACATGAGGACTACTTAGAAGTAGAAACTGTAGGGCACAGAATATAGCATTTGAAGGTGGGAAAGCAAGCAAGTGTGATTCTGAGATCTCTAGCCTGGACCACTAGGTAGTGATGAGGCCCTCACCCAGGGACGGAGATGTGGGAGGAGGAACAGATCTGTGGGGAAGAGCTGAGCAAAGGAAATTCCTGCTTCTCATGCTCTAGTCTTGCTAAGTTTCAGTGTCTTTGAGACATAGAGGAGGAGATGTCTAGAAACAAGTAGAATTATAGGCCTGATCGTCAGGATCAAATTGTGAAGGGATTTATTTTTAGCAGTCATCAAAATTTTGTTGATAGTGGAACCCATAGAAGAGAATGAATCTTCTAAGGAAAAATGTATAAACAGAGAAGAGGGTCAGAGATTTACAAGGTATTGTGCCTTAGCACAGCAGACTTTTGTTATTTGTCAAAATTGCATTACGGTTCACCTTCTCACATCTTGTTGATGATCTCTGTCTCAGGTCACTAACTTCTCCCCAGTTGAAAATCAGACCAACATGGACAATTAAGTGTTTTGGTAATTTTTTTAGATTAAGCAGAGAGAGGAAGAGGTATCTATCTAATGAATAAATATAATTTTATACTTAACATTTTACATGTTTTACAAATGTTCATGCCTATGCAATGACTCAAAGCTTTAAAAAATTTAGTTAACTCAGTTTAGCAGTATTCTTTCCAAAATATTACTTTAAATGATCTTGAAATTTATTGTTTAAACCTTATATTATAAGCCCTTCATGGTAAAAGTGTAAATGATGATGTTATTTCCTAAAGATATCATATATTTTTAACTCAGATTTTTTAGTTGTTTTAACAACTCATAAAAGTAAAACAAGAAAAAAATGAATTCACTATTTCATTATTTAGAGAGTGCAAATGTGTGAAAACTTATTCTATTAAATACAGTGGCCTTTGTTACATGAAAGATGCTAAATGGCTCTTCCATCAATTTACAGAGTGCAATAGTAGCTCTTTAATATAATACAGTAAGGCTTGCTGGCCATACATCATGAAATTAGCATCATCTTCATGTTGTCACAGAGGCAGTTTTTCCTGGTGTAGTTTTCACTCTTCATCATGTCTCTCATTTTATCTGACTTCTAATGAAGCCTAAGTCACCTGTGAATAACTGTTATAGCTGCTGTGGCTGATTTAAGGATCATGGGTCATAAATGAGAAGTACAAAGACCAGCTGCCTTTCAGGTATAACTGCAAGCTAAACTTACCAATACTGGAACTGGATATGTTTTTTTAAAATCATCAGACCTGCAAAGATTTTTTTATTTCTTTAGGTTACTGTATTCACATGCAGTGCTGTGGTCATCTGCTCTGCCTATCTGTTTACATTAACTTCTGTAGCTCCCCAAATCTCTGAGATGGAGAGAACATGGACCTTCAGATGTTTTAAATTACTTAGGGCCCTTTTTATTGAAGTAGTAGAACTTGTTCTTACTGAATCAGATTCTTGACTCAAATGATTTCTCCAGGTTTCAGTAAAATGACATTACAGTCAACAAATGAAACCTCTCTTCTGGAAGAGATTATACTAATACACTGATATTTATGTACTAATCCATTGATATTTGGAAAATTAGTATAAAATTCCTTGTAAATTATTTAGCTGATCAGCTGACTCCTTGAAAAAAAGACATCCACTTTTATATGGCCAAAATAGCCATCAAGAAATTACTTAGCTCTCCTTTTAAATTTATGCTATAGTTAGATTTGATATTTTGTGAATGAAACCTACATTTGATGTGTGCATAGTTTTTATTTCCTTCATGTATAACTTATTTTTAAAACATATTAGTATTATATTAGTTTGGGTAATTTTTATTTTCAAAGAATTTATTTCTAAATATTGTTTTTACTAATAGGCCTTCCTGATTTTGGATATATATTATTACTTTAAAGGAAGTGATAATCTGCATTATACATAGTTTGGATTTTTCTGTGATCAAATAGGAAAGTGGGACATCTGTCGTGTCCTTTGGAATATTTTAGAAGACTAGAAATGTCTCAAAACTTGAAAGGATATGGTTATTTACATCAAATGTTAGAATATTCCTTCTTCAAATGGACCCTCTAAATATTTTCTTCATTTATCTTGTTGGGTTTTCTTATACTTCACAGAGAATACAGTGGTAACTTTTCTGATTTATTTGGTTTTCCTGCCTTTACAGATGTTGACAGGTATTTCATGATAGGCTAAAATTGAATATGCATCCATTTTGGAACTTTCTTTAGCTATCTTACATTTTAGTAGGCACTTTACTTGCTTATGAGAAGATTACTTCAAGAAGACAGTAACTTAGCCCCGCAGAAATGGGTATTTATTTTCCCTCTGTGCATACCAACACTCTTAGAACAATATAAGAGCATCTATTGTACCTCTAAAAAAACAGGTGAAAAACTTGTGGAATTGCACGTGAAGAATTTCACAACTAAATTACTTGAGGAATCCAAAAAGCAGTTTTGTAGGTAGCAGTCTCAGAAGATTAACAGAGGAATAGTTTACCAGTGTCCAACAGAATTCACCAACTCTTGTATTTTATACCTCCATGACTTTGATACCTGCATCTCCTTTGCCCAAAACACCTTTTTTTCCCTTCTCTACCCAGTAAAGCCCTATGTGGTCATCCAAGTCTCACCCTCAAGCATTACTGACTGCAGAGAACTACCCCTAACACCGTCTCCTATCCTTGCAGAATATTCCATGCCTGTTGCTATTATAGCACTTATCACACTGTAATACAATTGTTCTTCTTGTCTCCTACACCCACTAAACATTAAGCTCCTTGAAGATAGGAACTGCATCTTTCTTGTCATTGTTTCCTCTAGACCTAGCTTAGTCCCTGGCACCTGATCATTGCTAATAAATGTTTGATGAGTGTATGAATAAGTGAATGAATGATTTTACTAAAGGTATCAATCAACTTGAAAATTTTTATATAGTCGTTTGCCATTTTCATGAAATCTGTATTCGTGAATTCATCTACTCACTAAAATACATTTGTAACCCCCAAATCACTAGAGTGCTTCATTCGCAGACGTGCATAGGGGTGAAAAATTTGAGTTGCCTGACATGCCTGTTTCCAGTTAAGTTCAACAAGGCAACACTCTGCCTTCTTATTACAGCTTGTTCTATAAGCAAGTGTTCTTTTCACAGTCATTTTGCTATTTTAAATGGCCCCCAAACATAGTGCTGAAGTGCTGTCTAATGCTGCTAAGAGCAGGAAAGCTGTGTTGTGCATTACAGAGAAAATACATGTGTTAGATAAGCTCCATTCAGGCAGACGTTCTAAAATTATTGGCCATGGGAATATTAGTGGTTGATACGTAATAGATATAGGGCTTCTTTTGGGGTGAAAAAAAAAAGTTCTAAAATTGATTGTAGTAATTGTTGCTCAACTTTGTGGATATGGTACACTTAAACGAGTGAACTATATGTCGTGGGATTTATATCTCAGTAAGTTATTTATAAAACACATAACACACACTCACGCACATGCATGCAGATTGTTGGCCCTTCCCCAGAATTTCTGAGGATCCAAGAATTTGCCTTTCTTACAAGTTCCCCAGTGATACTGCTATTGCTGTGTGGGGACCGTATTTTAAGAACCATTGCCCTAGGAATCCTGTAGAAATAGACTCAGAAAATGGGCAGAGTAGAGGTGAGCTAAACACTAGCCAGAACCACAAGCAAAACTGTGCCACAGAATGATTATGCTGGGCACGCAGCTACTACTAACACTGAGCACTGAGCGCTGTTGCTCCTGTGACCACAGCACTGAACCGGCCTGGAGTGCTGCCTGCTGGCCCCTCTGCCATTCCTGCCCTGGGAGATAATTTTGCCACTTAAATGTTTTCAAGCATGGTAACATTTTCAACTGTGTTTGGGTTAAAGTTAAATTATCTCTAAAAAACCTATTGAAATAACTATACTGACTATATTATAAGGCATTTATGTTTTTAGATTATACTGAGTGTAGACTGGTTATAAAGCAATTATCTAACCTTTTTTTTTTTTTCTTTTTTCTGTTCAGCCACTTTTCCAGGTATGTGGGAGAGAACAATAACAATAGGAAGTGCTGGAAAGACTTTCAGTGTAACTGGCTGGAAGGTAAGATGAAGAAGAATTTAACTGTTTGAAAACAGGCCTGTATTTTACTTCTTGTAGAATTTTTTGTGTTTTAAATGCATAGCTATTCAGTTTACACAGGGTTTTATACTTACTGATCTGCTTATTTACTCATTCAGTTTTCATATTGGCCTTTATCCTTTTTGAGACTTAATCGTTCCTTTAAAAGTAAGAAAAATTAGGTAATTTTTTAATTTTATAAGTAACCAACTAATGGTACTCTTTTCTTTGCAAAGAATGTTCAGATTATTGTATATTAATATTAAAGGAGAAAAAATAATAGCTAACGTTTTGGCACTTACTATGTGTCAGGTTCTAAGAGCTTTCCACATACTGATTCCTTTCATTCTCATAACCACATTGTGAGGTGGGTATAATTTATTATTCCTATTTACAGACAATAAAACTAAAGTACAGAGAAGCTAAGTAACTTGCCTAAGGTTACCTTGCTAATGAATTTGAATTCCAGCCAGGGCAGGAAGTCTAGGTTCAGAATCCACTCACTTAACCACTGCACTATGTAGTACAGTCACAACTGATCCAATTGAAACTTGGTTATCTTCCAACTTCACCTCTTCTAAACTTGGCTAAGAAGCAGAGAGTATCAAAAATGAGCGCTGGAGAACCAAATTATGGAAGACTCCCTTACGGCCCTCATTCAGAGTTACTTTTACCTATATTGAATTCAAACAAGCTTTTTACTGGTTATTAGACCTGCAGAATATCAGAAGTAGCAAATCAAAGAGGGGGGAAGATAATAATGATTGCAGGCACTGTTTACCTTCTGAAGGCAGAATTTAGTGACTCCAGTTGGAAACTATTCCACAAAAAGATCAGGATTGAAATGTTTCTAACTACTAAGACTACACTACTTTCATAGTGTGAGCATTTTAGAAATGCATATATTTAATAATTACATTAAGCTTAGCTACTCTATCAGATTTGGTACTTACAGTTAGATTCATTTTTTAAATCTACTTTTCTTTTCCAGCTTGGCTGGTCCATTGGTCCTAAACATTTGATAAAACATTTACAGACAGTTCAACAAAACACCGTTTATACTTGTGCGACTCCTTTACAGGTAGGCATTATAGTAATTTGGGGCTGATGCATGGTCTTTGGGTGGAGGTGTTATTTTTATGTTGTGTACTTGAATTGGCTTCGTTCCTCCCTTCATGTCCTTTTTGAGCAGGGCTTCTAGTATACTTTGGAAATTTAGGAGCAAACACAAACTCATTGCTATCAAGAATAGTTTTGTTTTTAATACATGAAGTTTTAACTTTAAACACTCATACATTGCTGGTGGGATTACAAAGTACTGCAAACTCTCTGGAGGACAGTGACAGCCCCAAGCAAAACTAGAGATATATGTGCTCTGTGAAGCAGCAATGTATCCTCTGGGAATTTACCTTATAGCCATTATCTGCACACTTAAGAAGCTCTATGTATATGACCATTCATTGTGGAAGATAGGGGATAGTCCATCTATAGACAATTGGTTAAATAAACTATGGTCTGTCTAAACGTTTAAATATTATATGACTGTATTAGTTTCTTATTTCTTGGTGCCAAATTACCACAAACTTAGCGGCTTAAAACAACACAAATTTTTTATCTTACAATTCTGGAGGTCAGAAGTCCAAAAGGATCTTACGGGGCTAAAAGCAAGGTGTTGGCCTTGCTGCGTTCCCTCTAGAGGCTCTAAGGGAGAATCTGCTCCTTGTGTTTTGCAGCTTCTTGGGGCTGCTCACATTCCTTGGCTTGTGGTTACATCACTGCAACCTCTGCCTCTGTCAATACATGTCCCCCTGTGACACTAACTCTCTTGCCACCTTCTTTCCCTTATAAGGATCCTTGTGATTACATTAGGCCCACAGATAATCCAAGATAACCTCTCCATCTCAAGATCTTAACTTAAATCACATTTGCAAAGTTAATTTTACCATGCAAGGTGAAATATTTACAGGTTCTGGATTTTAAGACATGGACATCTTTGGGGACCATTACTCTATCACCATGGCTGTTTAAAAGTGAAAAGAAAAGAAAGGAAAGGGAAAGAAAGAAAAAAAAAAGAATGAGGAAGCTCTATAATTACTGACATGGAAAGATTTCCAGGATATATTATAAAGTAAAAAAAGCAAGATAGAGAGCAGTATATATTTATGCTGTATTCTGTATAAGAAAGGGGGGAAACGATTTGCTTATATTTTCTTAAAGGATCTCTGGAATAATCCGTAAGAAACTAGTAAATGTGGCTATTTGTAGGGGTAAGGGGGGAATAGATGAAATTAGTAGATAGGGTCAGGGGTGGGTTGCAAGACTTTTTATATTTTCTATTTTTTTAATACCTGTAAAACAGGGATCTGTGTACTATTACTTTGTGAATAATCAGAACACTGAGAAAAAATTTATTTTTTTGGAAGGCAGTTAAAAGGCCAAAACAGTAAAATATGTTGGCTACAATAAATTTTTTTGCCTCCTGTCAAAAATACCTACTGAAGGAGAAAAAGAATCCTAATTTAAAATTCTTTTTCCAGTGACTCTCTAAAGTGATATGATGATAAAGGCTAGTTGGACATTAGTTTTATTATATTTTAAACTCATTTCATCCTCTCAAAATAGATCCATTCACCTATTCAGTAAATATTTACTGAGCATTGGAGATAGAGCAGTCAAAAATTCCTGCCCTTCTGGAGCTTACAGCCTTGTGGGGGAGTGCAGATCAAAAACAAGTAAATGTCCTAATAACATAATATGTCGGGTGTTGATAGAAGCAATGGAGAAAAATAAAATACAGATGAGGAAGAATATAAAGTGCTAATGGGGAAAATACACAATGTTAAAAGGAGTAGTCTTTGAAAGCCTCACTGAGAAGGTGGCATTTGAGCTGAGAACTGAAGGAGGTTAAGCAGTCACATGGTTAACTAGAGAAGAGCCTTCCAGACTGAGAAAACCAGTACAAGGCCCTAGGGCAGGCAGTTTCTACCAGTGAAAAGCACAAAGGCTGGGACGGGATGATCAAGGGAGCAGAATAGGAGGGAATAAATCAGAGAGGTAGCTGGGAGCCAGATAGAGTAGGGATATGTTTGTCACTGTAAAGCCTGGGTGAGATAGGAAGCCACTGGAGAGTTTTGAGCACAGGAGTGACATGATCTAACTTGTGTTATCAAAGGGACTCTAGCCGCTTTGTTGAGTTAGCAGAATATTGAAATGATCCAGGAGAGAGACAGCAATGGACTGAACCCATACGGAGATGGTAGGAGTGGTAGGTAGTGATTGGGTTCTGCATATATTTTGAAGGTAGAGCTGACAGTATTGGCCAGTGGATCACGTGTGGGGTGTGAGACAAAGAGAGGAGTCCAGTATAATTTTATGGTGAGGACAGGTATTTATGTCTCCTGGGCTTTGAATTTTCTAGGCAATATCTCTTACTATAGCGAATGATAAGTTACTGAGGAAAAGAAAGATTCATCTAAGAACCTAGAACATGTTTTTCTGAACTATCTTAGTCTCCATTTCAGCTAAGTGCCTGTTTCTTTCCCATGCCCTCAGACAACCATGTTTGGGAACTGGAACCATAGATTGCAATGGTGAACCACAGATTCTGAGGCTGAAGCAACTGATCCTTATTTATCCAAGATTTTTTCTTAGTTCTGGGGAGTTATTATTATTGCTGTTTTCCTGCTGAATGTTTTTGACATGCAGTCTTCTCTGTTATTTTACCCTTCTCCGTCTCAGTGTCTTCTCTTGCCATGCTATCTCTCTTGCTACCCTTCAACCACACCAGACTTCTCAGTTCTTCCAGCAGAACAAATTATATCCTGACCTTTTCATCTCTTTGTTTTCTTTCTCATTCCTCTCACATGTCCCTGCCAATACACACTAATTGGAATCTCCATAAAGGCAAGGACCATGTTTATCTTGTTTATCATTATATCCCCAGTATTTATCACAATGCCAGGTTTAACATAGGTACTCAATATATATTGACTGAGTGAATGAATTTATCCTTTAGTTCTTGCTGTCTCTTGGTTCTGATCAATTTCCTTAAAATTTGGCAATTTTGTTCTGCCCCTCTGTCTCTTAACTGTCCCGGGTTCTTGATTATTTGTTTGGATCTCCTTGTTGGCTCTGAGAACCGGTATTTCTAAGTTCAACTACCAAATTTCTGCCCTCCTGCTTGTACACATCCTTGTTTTCTGATTTGGACTGATTTGGACTTCTTTATCTGTTCTGATTTGGACTTGGACTTCTTTATCTGTTCCTGACCTGTTGCCTTCTAAGACACCTGCCTGATCTAAACAACACAGGCTTTTTTGTTTGGCCCTTTCTCTTCTGACTTTCCTGAAGAATGGTAGAGAAGTAACTCCACATACCCCCAGAAACTCATTTCTAACCCCTGTGGGACTTAGACCTCCTTCCTGGGATGTGAATGATTAGAGCAGGGATATGCACACTTATGAGGAATGACACAGTGGATCAGCTTTCATTTACGCTACCTCGTCCTGCAAGGTAATGGGAAAATGCTGGCTATTTCATCATTTCTCTGGTCATCTTTCAGACTTAGATCTAGCAAGTAACTCTAAAGCTAACCTCAATAGAAAACAACGATGTCTTTTCATTGCCAAGTAAGCCATCTTTATATACTACAGTCAGCCCTCCCTATCCATGGGTTCTATATCCATGGATTCAACCAAAGATTGTGGATCCACAGTTGGTTGAAATTCACAGATGCAGAACCCAAGGATACAGAGAGCTGAGAGTATTATGGATACTTGAGCATCCATGGATTTTGGTATCTGCAGGAATCCTGGAACAAATCCCCCGTGAATACCAAGGGACAACTGTACCTCTGTTTCAGTTTGGATATTCATGGTTCATTCTCAGCTCTTCACATTAGATTTAATCATTTCCATGTAACTGATTCCTCCATTAATCTGTAGAAATTCACATAGGTTCACAGGAATTCAACTGTAATTCCCTGAATGACTTTTTGCCAACAATCTTTATTTATTATACCAATAAACTCTGCAGTAAATAACATTACCATATTTCCTTTCCACATTTTTCAATCTTAATATACAGGAAGCTTTGGCCCAAGCTCTTTGGATTGACATCAAGCGCATGGATGACCCAGAATGCTACTTTAATTCTTTGCCAAAAGAGTTAGAAGTAAAAAGAAATCGGATGGTACATTTACTTGAAAGTGTTGGCCTAAAACCCATAGTTCCTGATGGGGGATACTTCATCATTGCTGATGTGTCTTTGCTAGGTTTGTAAAGGTTTTTATTATTTCAAACACACAGAAACTTAAGAGTGAAATTATATCAGAACTATGAAGAAAAGATTGGTGTCAAAGCCATATCAGCATTTCATTTATGGAAAAATGGATTTCCACAGTGTCAGTCATCTACAATCATCTTGGTGATTAGGTTCTTAACTTTAAATATGACTGTTGTTACATGGTTTGGAGTCATTTGTTCTAGATATTCTATTAAGCATAGAATTTGCTGTCATCTTGTTCTGGTATGTAATTTAAAACACAGGTACATGAAATAATATATGTTCCTTGTGTTCCTTTTAGTATAATTTTAGTTTCCTTTTTACTTAAAAAAATATGATTTCTAGAATATTGATGTTATTGAGGAATACTTGTCATTTTAGAGTATGCTGAAATGAAGTTACGAAGGAAAGTAATATTTATTGAAGGTCTACTGCATGCCAAGCACTTTCAGACACTCTTTCAAAAAAAAGCATTGTTTGCTCCATTTTTAAGGACATGAAGATTTAGAAAATATTAAATAACTTACCTGAAGCCACACAGCTAGATTCCAAATAGTTCTGTCTCCAAAAAGCAATGGCCTTTATATTACCTGAAGCTGTTATATGTAATTCTGACATGCCACACAAATCTAAAGTTAGAAGCATGATAATGTTTTATGTCTAACATCTTTCCTCCCAAAAACTGTAGTGTTAGTCATAGTAAATTTAAGAGCATAATTTATTTTGACAGAAATTATAGAAATTACAGCCATTCTGAACAGTTTTAAATGTTTTAAGGTTTTATTACAATGAAGTGATATGCCACCAAACTTGAAAAGTCTTTTAAATATACCAAATTTTATAAATTTTATAAAGCTAGAAACTTTCAATTTTATAACAAAACAGTGATTGTTATTTCCTCATTTGTCGTGAGAGACGCAGAGGCCATGGTGACCAGAGGTTCTTGTTCTGCTGTTGCTGGAGAGCTGTATTTGTCAGGCTCCCAAGCTCCATTCTTATATAAAACCCTTTATAATGTTCTATATTCTAAGATTTGGAAATCACCTTTCCTGTATTGGGCCTAAATGTGCAGCTCATTTCATGCAGTGATAAAAAGAAATAGCACAGTTTTCATCTGTTTAGGAGAAAATTATTTTATCTGCTTCCAACAAGAATTTGAGTTAATTCATATTTAAAGTCTTCTATGCAATAATATGTAAGTAGAAATATCCATATATCAATGTAACATGGAGTGGGGGAAGCAAATAGTTTAGTCACCTAGGTTCATATGGTAGTTGACCCTAGAATAATGCAGGGTTAGTGGTGCCAACTCTCTGTACAGTTGAAAATCCATGTATAACTTACAGTTGGCCCTCCATATCTGAGGTCCCTCTGTACATGCAGTCCCTCCTTATCCAAGGTTCTACATAAGTGGATTTAACCAACTCTGGATTGTATAGTACGATGATATTTACTATTGAAAAAAAAATCTGTGTATAAGTGGATTTATGCAGTTCAAACCTGTGTTGTTCAAGGGTCAGCTGTATTGTAATTAGCATTAACTTGAGTCCAAACTTCATGGCAGCAAAGGCAAATAGAAAAATGGAATTAGTTACATAATTCTTGGATAAAAGTAAACTTAACAGCTTTTTAGATAAGAATAAGTCTCTTCTAGAACCAGACTAAAAGGCACTTATCACATTTTAACATTAAACATCAAAAGGACAGTAATGCAACTTTTGCTTGCATTAAGCTCTTAAACAGTTTCTCATTCTATCTTCAGTTGATCCAGCCTGCATGTAATATTGGTTTAGGTCCTAGATCTTGAACTAGTGTGGTTGTAATAGGAGCAGAAAGGATTTGGGCTAGATAACCTTTAATGATGATGGGGAAAAAAGATGTGTGTTATTTATGGTCCTCCTTCACCTGTGTGAGAAAAATGTTAGTATCTATAAGACCCTTCTACATATGAAGATAAGTTCATTTTATTTTACTCCGTCTTCTCAGATTGATTTGAGTGTAGAAATTCTTCCATATACTAGAGATTGGTCCCACAATTTGCTAAAGACAGAAGCAAGAAACAACACTTTCACTTGATGGTAGCTTAAAAATAAAAATGAGCCATAAAATTCATGGACATAGTAATTCTCTTTAAAACTCATAGCAATGGCTAACTGGTTAATATTTTTTGAGCATTTATGATCTAGTAGGTATTATGCTAAGAGCTTTACAAATATCACAATTTTCACAAAAGACCTATGAGATTGGTGCTATTATATCCCCATTGATAGTTGAGAAAGATGAGATAGAAAATCAAGAAATTTACTGAAGTTAATCAACTGATAAGTAGCAGAGCTAGGCTCTGAATCCAGAGATGAATGTCCTAACCAGTGAACTTATCTTTTTTCTGCTATACTAAGCAACTTTCCTGACCAATGAGCGTCATCCTAGAACTAAAAAGGGAAACATTTGATTAGAAGACAAGATTACAAATAAGAAGATTATTACAGTTGTTCTAGTGAGATAAGGTCCAAAATTAGGGAGGAGATAGTAGGAATGCAACAACCAATTTTGATTCTCATAGGTTACTTAAATAAGCTAGTGCTATCATAATATGGTTCAAACTCCTACCTTCAATAAAGAAATATTTTGTTTAGTTTTTTTGAGAGTCTCTGACTCAAGCATTCAAAAGAAGTAGATTCCAACTTTCTCCTAACTATAAAGTCTTTAGAATTGTATTTATTCCCTTATTTTTCTTTGAGCACCATGGCAATAAATTTCTCTTTTCTAAGCGTTACAAGAATAAATGAGTAGTTGAGTGAAGTAAGTCAGACAGAGAAAGACAAATATATGATATCGCTCATGTGTGGAATCTAAAGAATGGTACAAATGAACTTATTTACAAACAGAAATAGAGTCACAGATGTAGAAAACAAACTTACGGTTACCAAGGGGGAAAGCAGGCGTGGAGGGGGCGGTTAAGTTGGAAGAATTGGGATTGACATATACACACTACTACTATATATAAAATAGGTAACTAATAAGGACCTGTTGTATAGCACAGGCAACTCTTCTCAATATTCTGTAATGACCTATATGGGAAAAGAACCTAAAAAAGAGTGGATATATGTATACATATAACTGATTCACTTTGCTATACAGCAGAAAGTAATACAACATTGTAAATCAACTATACCCCAATAAAAAATCTTTAAAAAAAAGAATAAATGAGTAGTATAGCCTGTGTCAATTACAGTTAGTCAGTACCCTCCTGTTCTTTCTTCTACTGCTGTAATCACTCCTTTCTCCAGGTTACCTTTGAGTATGCTACTATTGTGTACTTGTCACTTGGAGTTTTCACATAATTTACAGTTAGACTCTATTTTAAGTTGTCATTTTGTTAGAGCCAAATCTGAATTAAACACACATACATACATATGACTTGAAATAGTAATTTAACTTCTTCATTTGTAAAATGAGGATTGTTGCTTCTCTCAGAATTATAGGACAAATAAATGAGAGAATCATGTAACATGTTTAACAAATAGTAATAAATGGTAGAGTATTATTAGCATTATTATATGGAAATTTTACATTCTTAAAGCACAGGAGAAAATTGAAATACAATCATTAAGGAAAACCATATTAAGTCATTTAAAAAAAATACAGGTGAAACTTTCTTCAATGTCAAGGTTTTTACACTGTTAATTTGAAGGGACCCAGTAGTATTTAGTGAATAAAAGAAAAAAGGTAAAGGTAACTGCCTCAATTTATTTTGAGCAATAAATTGTAAAATTTCGTTGATTACAGTAACCATCAATATTTTTTGCTTTGGGGCATTCAAAAAGATCTTGAGTACAAGTCAATAAAATCGAAACAATATGAAATGTAGATTGCTGAATCTGAATGCCAGAGAAATACCTTGCCCAGACCTTAAAGCAAGATTGGAACAAGAGCTAAGTATAAGAATACATATTTGAAGTTTTTCACCAAATTAAAAAAAAAATTTTTTTTAAGCATAATGTTTGGAAGAGGAAACAATAAAGATATCTCTTGGGAGAACTACATAGACATTTTCCCTTCATAAATAATGAATAATATTAACTTATTCATTCTACAAATATGCTTTTCATTACTTATATACTAGACTCTGACCTAGGAGATGGGGATAGTGATAGATTGCAATACCCCTGTGGAGCTTACAATCTAATAATGAATTACCATTTGGAGACATAATTATTACAGATGAGTACTCTAAATTTAGGTGTTATTTCCTTAATAATGATCATAGAGGCTTATATTATTTTTAAACAGAAAGCAACACTCCTCTTTGTCCTTCCCCTTTCCTACTCTCTTCCAGTGCTAAAAGCTGTATACACAAGCATGATCAATCAGGTGTATATGTGAGTACTGCTTTAGAGTATCAGTGAAGCTTCTCTGTGAATTCCTTACTTCCCACCACACCATGCAGTATGAATCCAGCATGAGAACATTTTGAGAGAAAATTTTGAATCTTGATAGACAAATGAAACACACATTGCCTCAGATGTAATACATAGGCCATCCAATTTTTGTTGTTGTTTTAGATACAGACCTTTCTGATATGAAGAACAGCAACGAACCTTATGACTATAAATTTGTAAAATGGATGACTAAAAATAAGGTAATATTTATTGGCCTTTGTAATATTGTGCTGTATGTTATAATTTATGAAGGAAACCTGCTGACATGCTTTGAAAAATGTTAACTGTAGTTTTGTTACATGATATTCTACTCATAGCTATTTGGAAGATTTTATTTTATTTTATTTTATTTTATTTTTGGCTGCGCTGTATGGCTTACGGGATCTTAGTTCCCTAACTAGGGATTGAACCTGGGCTCTCGGCAGTGAAAGTGTGGAGTCCTAACCACTGGACCACTAGGGAATTCCCTGGAGGATTTTTAAAACATTTTTCTTTTGGAAATTATTGTGAATATTTAGAAGTATCTATTTGTTTTTAATGTTTATGCTCCAAAAATTGATATTTAAAGTGTAAGTAGTTTTCCTGTTTTTCCTATTTTATATTCCTATTTGTTTTTCAGAAATTGTCAGCCATCCCAGTTTCAGCATTCTGTAATGCAGAGACCAAATTACAGTTTGAGAAATTTGTGCGATTTTGCTTCATTAAAGTAAGTTCCCTGTTCTACTCAAAAACACATTTATAATGTCCTTCCTTCTGATTTATAAAACACCATTTTTTTCTGTTGCTAGACATGATGTGCTCATATGCAGTTTTTAATTTTTGGCTTGCTGCCATAAAATTAACTACCAGAACAAAACTCAGCACTTTTTGAAGTTGAGCTTACTGGATTACAATGTAATCAGACTCCTTACCTGTAACATTACAATGTCCAGCATGCAACCAAACATTAATACACATGTGAAGACACAAGAAAATGTGACCCTTAATGAAAAAACATGTGACTTCTATGCAGTCAATAGAAATAGATCTTAAGGTGACCCAGATGTAGGAATTAGCAGACAAGGACTTTAAAGCAGATATTATAAATGTGTTCAAGAAATTAAAGGAAAATATGGTCATAATGAGTGACTAGATTAATTTTAAATTCTTAAAAAAGAACCAAATGGAACTTTAAGAATTTTAAAAAGTAATATCTGATACGAAAAATATATGGGGCTTAACACAGAGGATTGAGGTTATAAAAAAAAAAATGGGTCCACCTGAATACAGATCCACAGAAATCATCCAATCTGAAAAAAGAGGGAAAAATTATTTTTGAAAAATAAGCAGAGTCTCAGATCTATGAGTCAGTGTCAAGTAATAATATACATGTAACTGGAGTATCAAAAAAAAAGAGAGAGAGAGAATGTGGCAAAAAAAATATTTTAAGAAATAATGGCCAAAATTTCTCCATATTTGGTGAAAAGCCACTTAGAGATCTAAAAATTCAGTGAACCACACAGGATACAAATAAAAATCACATCTTGACATATCATAATCAAACTGTTGAAAACCAAAGATAATGATAAGATCTCGAAAGCAGCCAGAGAAAAACTACACCTCACATGCATGGGAGCAAAGGTACGAATGTTAATTTATTTCTTATCAGAAACAGCGGAGACCAGATTACAATGAAATGACACCTTTAAAGTACTGAAATAAAAATTATGTCAGCCTAGAATTCTATATCCAGGAAAATATCCTTTAAAACTAAAAACAGTATACATCCCTGGTAAATGAAAGCTAAGAGAATTCAGTACCATCAGATCTGTGCTAAAAATAATCTGAATGTATTATTGCTATTTTTAACAATTTAGTGATAAGATGTTATCACTACTGAAAACAGTCTTATGAAGATTAAGGCACTCTCTATACCTGCACACTCATGTATAAGTATAGACAGAATGATGTAAACACTGTTTTCAACTTTTAGAGCCATCCTATAGACAAACTATAGGAGACTTATCCAGAATAGAATATAAATCTTACCAACATAACAATGTCAACATTTAATTGTCTGAAATGTAGAAGAAAGGGTAAGGCCATTAACACTCGCATCTTATAGTGGATCTAGAAACAGAGTTATATTATTTGAAGTTATAAACAGAACTAACAGAAGAAAAAAGTAGCATAAGACTTCCAGTTTTAGAATGGTAAACACGGCCCTTCCCCATTCTCTTCTTGGAAATTATTAAAGAAACAACTAGGAGAGTGGAAAACAAATTCACAAATCCCCCAGGAAGTGAGAAGGAGTTGCCAAATTAGTGAAGGTAATAGTAGAGGGAAGACACGAAGAAAGGCTTCTGCTTCTACATCTTCAAATTATAGACAGAGCTAACAGGTAGCCTATTCATTATCCAGAACAGCAGGAACAGTAAGTGCACTGGTAGTGGGAACTTCTCCAGAGCCATTTGGCCCCATGGAAGAGGCAGAGTAGAAACATACAGTCATGTCATCTAGCACCTGTGCAAACCAGGTGGAAAGAAAGGGCTGTATAGATTTGCTCTTCACCTCTGTCATTTTTGCTAAAGCTGTGTTGAGGCAGTGTGGATACATTAAATTGGAGGGAGCCAATTAAATTAGTTGGAAAGAAATAGAGTCTAAAAGAACTCCCTCTCTCTGAACTCTACATTAATCATATTTAACCTTGTGAGCCAGAGATAATTTCTACTCCCTTCTAGTGGTTCCCTGGATCTTCCTTTATACAAACCTGCAAATACGTCTTCAGATCATAGACAGAGCCAGCAGGTATCTTACTCATTACCCAGAACAATAGGAGCCAGCCGTACGTAGGTGTGCTGGCAGTGGGAGCTTACAAAGAGAATTCAATCAAAGACGAGTAATTAAAAGGAACCAGCTATGAATCTAAAAAGATACTATAAGGGGAAAAGGAGAAAGGTACAGTGAAAAACAAGTATCAGACAGAGAATATTCAACCAAAAAAAGAAAAAACCTGTTTCCATAGAGCAAACCAAAAATGTGATATTTCAAATTCAAAACATGTAAAACAAGAGTTACAGCAGAGATTTTTAAAAGTTCGGGGAAGATAGAATAAGATAATGTAAGAAGATGAAATGGCAGCTGTCAGAGCTCAGGTAAGAAATTGAAGGGAAAAAATAAAGCTATTGGTAATTGTAGTGACATTGGAAACAGTGCAGAGAACACTAAATACTTCTGTAAGCACACTGAGGCTTGAGAAGAGTGAGCAAAAAGAAGTAGAAAGGAACAAAGAATTTTTATTTTTGGCCGCACCGTGTGGCTTGTGGGATCTTAATTTCCCAACCAGGGATTGAATCCAGGCCACGGCAGTGAAAGCGCGGAGTCTTAACCACTGGACCACCAGGGAACTCCCAGGAACAAAGAGTTTTAAAATGTTAGAAAAATTACAGACGTGGAAGACAAATGAAATACCTAGAGTTCCTGGAGGGAGTGGTGCGGGGAGGCAGACCAGTGGAACTGGGAATGAATTGTATAGCTTTATTTTGAGAATGCTTTCCACTGAAAACAAACAAATAAATCTAAAAATGGGAAGGGAATGGCTTGTCTCAGGGAACATTATCACAGAATAACACTGAGATATGCCTTGTTTTAATCTATTGGACTTTATAAGTGATCCTTTGGCATCTAGACAAGATGATTAAGGCCTCCGTGGAGACAGGAGAGGAGGATCAGTGTGGACCCACCTCCTTTGCATCAGCATTCAATATTGGAAGATAGCGGAGCAACACCAAGAAGTCCCTAGGGAAAGCTGACACACCTCATCCAACCTCTTGGAAAAGCAAAAAATAAAAGGGTGGCAAAACGTGCCAAGAAAGTGGAAATTGAAAGAAAGCAGGTTGAATTTAGGGCAAAACAAACCAAAAGCAGCAGCACTTTACAATGATTATGGGTAAAGTCCTCAGTAGCTGTCAAATATATGAAAGGATGCTATACCACACTCATAAAAGAGAAAAGAAAAATAAAACTGCAGTGAAATTTTGTTTTATCTGATAATTTGGAAATAACCAAAACAACTGAAAAGTTTCATAAGATACTCTCATGCATTGATTGAGAGTACAAGTATAATGTGTAAAATCTCTGCAGTGGTTAGTATGAAAATGTATCATCCAAATATAAATGCACATGTCTTCTGACCCAGCAGTTCTGCTTGTAGGATTTTTTCCTGTGGATTTACTTGTACATTGAATGTCTTGTGTTCTAGGATTTTCAGTGAAACACTGTTTATAATATCAAAGGATTATAAACAAAATATTCACCAGTGAAGGCTGCTTGAATAAATTATGGTACATTCACATCCATAAAAGTGTGAAGCAGCTCCATGGAGTGATAGAGCATAAGGTAAAAGCAAGGAGCAGACCAGTTTGTGAGGAACACTATCATCTATATAAAAAGAAAAAGGGAGGGAGGGAGATGGAAGCTTTTAAGTGCCTAGACTGTCCCTGGAAGGAGACGTAATAAAATCCCAGTGTTGCCTCTGGGGAGGAGAACTGAGTGGTTGAGGGAGGTGGGTGGGAGGCTGGGTTACTTTAAAAAAATACTTTGAAATATTCTTAATAAATAAGTTTCAAGAACTGTTTTTCCAAACAATTTTATATAAGTTCCTAACTCAATTATTGATGCCGCTATCACTCCCAAATACCTTATTATGTATTCCCCATTATACAACATTCTTCTACAGTATAACCATCAAAATCATGAACTTAACATTGCTGTATCATTCCATCTAATCTCAGATCCAATTCAAGTCTCACTAATTGCCCCAATAATGTCCTTTTTATAACAAACAAGCAAGTAAATAAATGAATCCAGGCCATAATCGTGTCAGTCAGCCAGTCATCAATCAGTCAATCCAGGCCAGAATTGTGCATTGTATTTAGCTGTCATGTCTGCTTCAAGCTAGAATGGTTCCTCAGTTTTCCTTGACATTCATGACCTTGATACTTCTGAAAATTATTGACCAATTATTTTGAAGAAGGTCCCTCAACATTTGTTTGACATTTACTCGTGAATAGACTCAGATTATGCACCTTTGGCAGGAAACCATGGAAGTGATGCTTTATTCACTGTTTTACATCCTATCAGCACATGATTTTAGTTTTTCCTACTGCTGGTAATGTTAAATTTATTTACTTTATTGAGGTGGTGTCTGCCAGGCTTCTCTACTGTAAAGTTTCACTTTTTCCCTTGACAAATAATGAATGTTTTGCAGTGAGGTACTTTGAAACTATGAAAATATTCCATCTCTCATCAAGCAATTTATTTATCCATTCATATATGTAAGGACTCATGGATTCCTGTTTCATTCAGTGGGTTATAATTTATCATTATTATTACTTATTTTGATGCTCAAATTTCCCCAGATTTGGCCATTAGGAGCCCCTTTAAGCTGGCCTCTGTTTCCTTTGACATGTCCCCATCATTTTTTGAGCATTTCCTTACTTTCTGGCATAGCAAGATGCACCAGGTTCATTTTGTCATTATCTAGCCCAACTTGGAATCACCTTTTAGTGGAGAATGGTATTAAGAAACCAAGATCTGGGCATTAGGAGTGCTCATTGCTGTTGGGGTATTAGTATTCCCAGGCCCTCCCAGGGGACAGACGTAGGGAATATGTAAATGTATATACATACATTCTATGTATGTCTATTCTACTTATTTCTATGTCTATCTAAATATATTGAAACCACCACAGAGTTTATTCTAGCTTTCTCCCTCTCCATATTTGTCCCTCCCTTCTTTGACAGTAAAACACCTGGCTCATCACGTAACCACTTCTTTAATCAGTACTTCTGTATGTGACCAGTCTCCTGTCAGTGCCACTGCCCCTCCACCCAGCACCCCTGACAGGCAGCTTTTACCCTTCTCAGGCTTTGACACCTCTACCAGGTTGCTGCCCCTGTCCCCTGTATGGCCACCATCCTCACCTCACCTGAGCTTCAACACCCTGTGCTGACCTGCTGCTGTCACTCTCCTGCAGAGATACCCTCCTCTAAGTCTCCTAGGCCACCACTGTCACCCACTGCATAGAAGCCCTCCTCTTCCCTTACGGGCTCTGACACTCCATGCCTGTCTGCGTTGGCAGATACCTGCCTCATCCCCTCCAGGCTCCAAGCTGCCTGGAACCACCCTGCCATACAGATGCCTTGCTTACTTACCCTCCTCGACTCTGACACCCTGTTCCTGGTCAGTGCCACCACTGCCATCACCACCACGTCATGCCACCAACATTGGAAAGTCTCCTCACTCCACTCTGGCTGCAGCACCCTGCGCCAGGCTGCCAAGGCTCCCGCTGCCCGCATACATGATCTCCTGTTTCACTCAGCCCCACGTAATGGCCTTTGGACGAAATCACTCTGTAGAGATGGAACAGAAAGGAAAAGGAGAAGTAGAGAAAGCGGAAGAGGAAGTTTATCCATCAATTTAATGTTTTACCATATGTAGATATTACCTATTCAAAAAACAAATGAATTTTATCAATACAGTTGACCCTCAAACAGTGTGGGAGTTAGGGGCTTATAACTGTGAGACTTAGGTGGGAGGGGGCAGACGAGTGTGAATGAACCAATTTTTCCTCATTCAGAGCAGAGAATGGTGAACATTGTCTGAAGTTGATACATAAAAAATGAGAAACACACATTATTTAGATTTTAGTGGCAACCACTAGAACTAAAACCAGAAATTGCCATAAATTGTTGTGTTGGGGGATGGTGGGAGTAGTAAGAAGGGGTGGGGAGGGAAGAAGCAGATGATTATTTTTCAATGCAAACTCTTCTGTACTCTTGGACTCTTTTCTGTAATAGTGTATTAATTTATTCCTCCATTCTTGCTCCGCCTGGCATCCTCTGTGTGTTGGGAGCTAAGGGAGGGATTTTCTTCTGTTGTCTAGAAGCCTCTTTGAAAGAGGTCTGTTATTTTGTATACTTCCTACCCAAATGGACGAAACAGTGAATATGGATCCCATCAGCACATCCTTCAGACTCTCCTCCAGCATCAGTGTTAATTTACGAGTCTGGGTCTTTGGTGCTGCAGGCCCCTTGGGCTGCCACAGGTGGTTATGAGTGAGGGTGTTCACACTGACGGACATGGTTTTGGCTGGGATCAGGTTAAACTGTTTTCAGTCTGAGCTGTATATACAGTTTGTCAGTCATTTTTTTTTTTTTGGTGATGCTCTTTGGCCCTCTACTGGTTAATTTGTAGATTTATTTGGTGTCAGGAAAGTAGTAATAAAGTGACCTGAATTGGCAGCCAGCATCACAAAACAGTATGATGTAGTGATTGCCGTGATGCTTCTCTAGCTCCCCTAACATTGAATTCTTGTGAGGTTCATTCACTTTTCTAGCCTGACGGCAATGGGATATAGCATTATAAATAATTGGTTTGTTTGATTTGCTACGGGGCTCCTTAAAGCGCTTGGGACTTGTGTATTTGGCCACCAAGGTAAGGCATGATGCTGTGGATGCCATTTCCCAGTCTCTGTGTTCCTGCTGAGATGAAGTGGCTTAATATGGGGCAGAGCTTCCAGTGATGCAACTCAAGGTGTCCCCCACCCCTACCCCCACCCCATGAATGCTCCTGGGCTCTGTCTTAGCTGCAGAGGAGCCCATCTGGGCCCAGCTCACGTTATCAGGGGTTGAGAAGCACTAGGTTCCCAAATCACTACATGACTGTTACAGATGGACTGATTTTGGTATATTTTTTATATTTAAATCTTTATTTCATCTTGAATTTATTTTGATATGTAATGATGATTATTTCATTAATTTACAGAAAGACAGTACACTGGATGCTGCTGAAGAAATCATCAAGGCATGGAGTAGACAGAAGTTTTGATACATGCAGACTGCATTGTTTCTATTAAATGACTTAGTATGGAATTATTTAGTACTGCTACTTGCTGGGTATTGAAAAAAAAATGTCAGTACAAATGAAATTTAAAGGACTATTTCCACTGTTAATCCCACTACTGACAATATTCAGGAGATCTGATTTTTTTTTTCAGCTGAAATGTATTAAAACACCTTTTAGACCGTTTTATGAGTCAATATAGTGCAGTGGTAAGAACTGTGAGATGCTGGTTGATGCTTAACGTTTCTGTGCTTCAGTTTCCTCATAAAAGGGGAATAAAAATAGCACCTACTTTATATGAAGTTTGTGAGTTGTTGTTTGTGAGGATGAAATGGACTGATGTATGTAAAGCCTGGCAAACAATAAGCACTCAACTACTCTTGGCCAGTTTCACTTCTCTGCCATTGCGTGAAAACCCTTTAACCAGTTACATCCCCCTCAACTCTGTATCTTTGGTTTGTCTCTACCCACCTGTAGTTCTCTCCCCTTCACTTACTAACGGCTTTGAACTTTGCTCATAGTTTTGCCTCTCTGTTGTAAGTACTGCCATCATCTGGGATGGCTTCAAGGTCCCCACGGATTACCTAGGCTTTTGGTACTTTGTTCACCTCTGGTGATACTCACCTCCACTCCACTCTCCACTTCAGCCACCCACTCCCTTGGGCATACCCTAAACCTTTCATCATTTCAGGCTGTTCCATCTTTGAGATAATAAGTTAGTCATTTCACACTGTAACCACCTATTCTTACACTAAGTATCCCCCCCCCCCCACCGGCCAATATTTCCCTCTCTCTCCCTCTCTCTCTCTCTCTCTCTGTCTCTCTCTCTCTCTCACTCAGCTCCTCTCAAAATATTACTTTAAACTATCATTTCAAATCCACTATTTCTCAAAAATTGGTCCATGGCCCTCTTACATCAGAGTCAACTAGGATCTTTGTTGAAAATAGATTTTGGTCTTCACCCCAGACTTACTGAATAATAATTTCAGAATCTGGCCCTTTCCAGGTGATTCTTATTCCCACTAAAGTTTGAAAATCATTGCTGTAGTCTGTAGAACCTTCTATCAATCTCTTTGTATCTTCACTCCCTTCCATATCCAGGTTAGATTTCATCATCCATAACTTCAGCCAAGATACTTTTGCTGCCTTGAATAACTTTCTCATTGTTCTATCTCACCTACCTGGGCAAAATAAATATACAGCAACTCGTCCCTGGGGTTGAAGTTCCATGCTTGCATCTGGGCTGCTGAGTGCTGCTGTAGCAAAATGCATAGTTGGGCAGGTTCTAACAACCATGAATGCACATCATTGACCTTAACTTGACTTAATTCTTCTGTGTTCCCCTAGTGAGCTTTCTCTACATTTTACCACAATAGCAATTCCTAATGTTCTTCCATTCTCCATAGTAAAAATATTCAGCCTTCTCCATTCTCCTACACCTCAAAGCCCACCCCTGCCAGTACTATTAAAAGACCTAATCTCCAGCTTCTGTGAAAAACAAAATTAAAAAAAAAAATGAAAAAGTAGGAACCACCAGACCAGCACTCCCAGCTGGGATTCTACCAATAAGTGAGTCTGTGACATCTACATCAGCATCCATCCTTTCTTTATTGCCCCCAGGGCCTGGGGACGGTGGGGAGGATTGGTGGTTAAACAGTACTAGGCCCAGCCATCCAGAAGGCGGCCAGGGCCTCAAGAGCCAACTGTTGCAACAAAACAAATTCCATGTGAAAATTGTGCCTGTCCACTCGTGTAGGGGACTTGATAAGATTTTCACCAGGGTTTAAATCCACTCTGTGCAGCCTTGGGACTTGTCCAGTGCTAATCCCACCACCTGTACTCTGGATCCCATGTCTTCTCACATTCTCAGGGACTTGGTTCAGCCTATTCTCTTAGATCTTCAGCCTCTACTGGAACCCTTCCTCAACAGTAAGATACTTTCAGATCTCTCCCATCTTAGAAAATCCTTTCCCTGTTTCTGTCTACAACCCTATTATCTCTTCCTCTTCAGGGCAAAATTTCTTCCTTCCATTTTTTTCTCTCTCCCTACTGGCCTCCCTCCATCCTTCATTTTTTCCTTTAACAGATATTCATTGAACTCCTCATATGTGCCAGGCACTGTCCTAAGATATTCAGGCACTTAGGATATATCAGTGAACAAATGAACCAAAGATCCCTGCCTTCTAGGGCTTTCCTTCTAGATAGGGGAGAGACAATAACTAAATCATAAACGTAATGAAATATATTGTAAAACTTATACATGGCAATTGTATGAAGAAAAGAAGTAAGGCAGGGTAGAGGTTGGAATGAGAGTGTTAGGGAAGCAAATTGGAATTTTAAACAGTGTGGTCAGGTGGGTCTCATGGAGGGGACATAGAAGCAGACTTAGAAGAAGAGAGGGAGAGAGCCTTGTGAAGATCTTAGGGAGGAACATCCCAGGCAGAAGGGATAGCCAGTGCAAAGGCTCTACAACAGGAGGGTGTCTTATGTTTGATGAATACCAAAGGTCTGCTGTGGCTGGATGGAATAACCAGGGATGGAGTAGCAGGTATTAGGCCAGAGAAGTAACATAGGACCTCAAGGACTGGAGTGAGGATAATGGTTTTGTGCCATCCTATCCTATAGGTATATCCTATACCTTTTTTTTTTTTTTGATATGTAAAATAATGTTTATTGCAGCATGGTTTATAATTCCTCCAAACTAGGAACAACCAAAAAGACATGAGACTGGGTACGAGCGCCAAATGTGTCAGTATTAGTGACTAAAGGGGACTGATGACCTAGCTCTGGAGTCTTGAGAAATTTTACTGCGAAATGGAATAACTTGAAAAAGTTTTCCTCATTTGATGATTCCACTTTCTCGTACACAAACACACACTCCTACTTACCCTCAACCCGCTACAGTCTGGCTTCCATACCCATTATTGTTCTAAGTTCTCTAATGACCTCCATGTTCTTAGGTTTAAAGGAAACTTCTCAGTTCCATCTGGCTTTACCTCTTAGTATTTACCACTGCAGGCCACTTGGGCCTTCCTAAACCCTAATTTTTTTTTTTTTTTTTTAGATCCTGTGGTGCTGCATGTTCATCAGTTGCCTTTTCCACTCTGCCCTTCTTCCTTCCTCTCCTTTGCCTGTTTCTTAGCTATTGGTATTTTGTCTTTCTCACTAAGTAACTTCATTTACTCTGTATATGCTAGTGACTCCTAAATCTGTAACAGCCCAGTTCTATCTGTTGAATTTCAGACCCATACATCCAGTATCCCATTCGTCATCTCACATGGACATTTTATAGGCAAACCCTATTCAATCTGGGCTCCTCACCTCAGTGAATGGTGCCACCAATCCAGTTGCTCAAGTCAGAAAACCTACAAGTCATTTTTAACTTTTCTCCCCACATCCAAATCCTCTATATAGTACCCCACCTCTCTTCAATCCATCACTTCTCTCTGCTCCAGTTGCTTGCACTCTGGCACCAAACAATGTCATTTCTCAACTAGATTACTAGTCAACTCTTAACAGTTCTCCCTGTCTTGCTCCTTGCAACTTATCCCTGTAGCCCAAACAAGCTTTATAAAATGCAAATGTGATCATGTTACATATATTAGTTAAGATTATTCCTGTTGCAAGTGACAGAAAGCCTAACCTGTATGGGTTTAAATCAAATAAAAAGGAATTGTCTGCCTCAACATTTTAGGAGTAGTCTAGTTTCAGTTACAGCTTGATCCAAGACTCATATTGTAATGTATCACCAAGCTCCATTTCGTAGTTCTGTCTTCTCTGTGTCAGCTTTATCTCCAGGCTGTACCTCCTGGATAGAAACATGGCTACAGCAGTTTCTGAGCATCATATGGTGACACTAGCAAATGCAGCAAAAGAGGACACTTTCTCTGACGCTCCAGCAAATGATATATTGTGTCGTATTGGCTCATTCCTGAGCTATCCGCTGAGGCCAAGGGGATTGGACATGCTAACTAACTTAGGCCAATCCAAGGTCAACTCCACATGGACTACATTGGTTGAAAGAAGGGACAGAATGACGAAGGGAGGAAATGGATGAGAAAATGTCTTAAGTGACTTAAAATCTTTTACTCTCCGTTGCTCTTAACATAAATGAGTTTTGTTGCTGTTGTTTTAGGGTTTTGTTTTGGGTTATTTTGGTGTTTGGGGTTTTTAGACAATCATTCTCTGATGCAAACCATTTATTTATTTATTTACTTATGGATGGCTGCGTTGGGTCTTTGTTGCTGCGCGTAGGCTTTCTCTAGTTGTGGCGAGCGGGGGCTACTCTTCATTGCGGCGCGAGGGCTTCTCATTGCGGTGGCTTCTCGTTGTGGAGCACGGGCTCTAGGCACGCGGACTTCAGTAGTTGTGGAGCACGGGCTTAGTTGCTCTGCGGCATGTGGGATCTTCCCGGACCAGGGCTTGAACCCGTGTCCCCTGCCTTGGCAGGCAGATTCTCAACCACTGCGCCACCAGGGAAGTCCCGCAAACTTTTTTTTTTTTTAACATCTTTATTGGAGTATAATTGCTTTACAATGGTTAGTTTCTGCTTTATAACAAAGTGAATCAGTTATACATATACATACATCCCCATGTCTTTTCCATCTTGCGTCTCCCTCCCTCCCACCCTCCCTATCCCACCCCTCTAGGTGGTCACAAAGCACCGAGCTGATCTCCCTGCCGCAAACCCTTCTTGACTGAGGAAAGAATGAGTTCATTTAGTCAGGTAAGGGAATCACCCTTGAAGGTCATTCCTCTGCAGTCGCTCAGACTCCCCTCATCAGGGCTTACAGTGCCCTGTGTGATGTGGTCTCCCTCTTACTCCTTCAGTCCATCTGTCCCATCTTTTCCTGCTCAAATATCTAGTCTTACTGAGCTCATTTCAATTTCTAAATTAGCCCTATGCTCTCTACCTTTTAGCAGATGTTATTTCCTGACATTCAAGCATGGTTAATGTAGGTGGTATATTGGTGATGCTTAATTTTATGTGTCACCTTAGCTGCACCGTGGTGCCCAGATATGTGGTCAAATATTATTCTGGATGTTTCTGTAAGGGTGTTTTTGGAAGAGATTAACATTTAAATCAGTAGAATTTGAGTAAAGAAATTTGCTCTCCAGAATGTGGGTGGGCTTCATCCAATCAGTTGAAGGCCTTAACAGAACAAAAGGCTGACACACCTCCCCCACCTCCCCTCCCCAACCTCACTACCCCCCCACCCCTGGGGCAAGAGGAAATCCTTCCAGCAGAGGGCCTTCAGACTTGAACTACAATATGGTCTCTTCCTGGGTCTACAGCCTGCAGGCCCACTCTGCAGATTTTGGACTTGCCAGCCTCCATAATCATGTAAGTCAGTTTCTTAAAATGAATCTCTTTCTATATATATATATACATACACACACACACCTTACTGGTTCTGTTTCTCTGAAGAATTCTAATACAAGTAGATTAGCAAAAATGACAATAAGTTGTCTACAAATTCCCAAAGTTATGTAAGAACTCATTTTATGACATTATACTGTATTATAATAATGAGATATGGACTTCACACAGTAACTTTTAAAGATTTTATTTGGAAGATAGGTTTGCCTATGCAAAAGCCAATAATAATCCACCTTCTCCTTTGACTACTTCTACTATGGAGGCTAAAAGCCAAAATATCCAATTTCTCAGCTTCCCTTGCAACTAGTCAAAAGTGCCTGAGAAGAGCTTCCCTTCATGGAAAAAGATGAGGCAAAGTTATCCTGAGACTTCTTCGTCTTTTTTGTGCTCTTCATCCTTCTTCTTTCTTCCTACCTGGAATGTATTATAGAAGTAAGGGCTGGAGGTGCAGCAGCCATCTTGCATTCAGGCAGCAACTGGCATCAGAGTGAAAGCCTACATAATAAGGGTGGCAGAGCAGAAAGATAGAAGAGACAGACCCTGGAAGCAATTTGGAGCTACTGTAACCCCAGAATTTGTAATGCATGAGACAAATAAACCCCTATTTTTTAAGCCACCAGAATAGAGTTTTATTTATTATTTACAGATGAATGAATTACTACCTGATATAGAAGATATGGTACGCAGATCAAATTTTTCTTCTAGAAGATACACTGACCTGATGAAGAGGCCTGGAGGTAGTGAGAGAGACCAATCAGAAGGCTCCTGCAGGAGCCCAGGAAGGAGATGGTGAGGTCCTGAAGGATTTAGTATGAGAGAAAGGTAAATCATCACAAATATTTGTCAAACTCATACATTTTTCCCATCATTCTTATGATAAAAACAATTATATAACTACACAATTACCAATATTTTAAATCAAAAATTGTCTCCAGATAAAACAAGAAGTCTTCTTGGTCTCAGTTGGTTAAACCCAAGGATAAAACAAAATAAAACAAAAACCTCGCGCTTCCCTGGTGGCGCAATGGTTGAGAATCTGCCTGCCAATGCAGGGGACACGGGTTCGAGCCCTGGTCTGGGAGGATCCCACATGCCACGGAGCAGCTGGGCCCGTGAGCCACAATTACTGAGCCTGCGCGTCTGGAGCCTGTGCTCCACAACGAGAGAGGCCGTGATAGTGAGAGGCCCGCGCACCGCGAT
Source organism: Balaenoptera acutorostrata (assembly GCF_949987535.1). Lineage (NCBI taxonomy): Eukaryota > Metazoa > Chordata > Mammalia > Artiodactyla > Balaenopteridae > Balaenoptera > Balaenoptera acutorostrata. Next base: position 78,886,043 of record NC_080064.1, on the reverse strand, counting down.
GAAGAGTGGCCCCCGCTTGCTGCAACTGGAGAAAGCCCTCGCACAGAGACGAAGACCCAACACAGCCATAAATAAATAAATAAATAAAACAAATACTTAAAAAAAAAAAAATTGCTTAAGGTCATATCTCTAAAAAAACAAAAACAAAAACAAAAACCTCAACCACATTCCTGAGACATGAGAATTTCATTTTATTGCTGCTCTGAGAATACATCTAATTACTGTCATGCCAATTAAATAGTAATTTCACCTGCTGACAAACAGCTGTATTGGGATAGATCAAAATAAATTGTAGAAATAATTAGATTTTCTAATCAATATTAACTTCATCATATCATACAGCTGCTACTTTCTTTGACATTTAATACAGCATCTTTTTTCTTATATTATGTAAAACTTGTCATTTGTAGCAAAATCTCATAGTAAAAAAGATGAATAATAATTTTGTCCTTTTGTCAATGAGAGTGGTTATCCTGAACTATTACTTTTTAAAATCTTTACCCGTCTCATTAATTATCCATTGAAAGTATGTCATATTTTAGTTGAAACCTTAGAGCTATAGCCTCTAATACCATAACCTCATTTTCTGTGTAAATTACTGAGACGACTTTTTTTTTTTTTTTTGCCACACTGCACGGCTTGCGGGATCTTAGTTCCCTGACCAGGGATTGAACCCGCACCCTCGGCAGTGAAAGTGCCAAGTCCTAACCACTGGACTGCCAGGGAATTCCCCCAGATGACTTATTATAACACCACTTTTATAATTATTCTTTTTAATTTTTAAAACATTTATTTTTTTTATTTTATTTTATTTATTTTTAAATAATTTATTTATGTTTAAATTTTATTTATATTTTGGCAGCATCGGGTCTTAGTTGCAGCACGCGGGACCTTCCTTGAGGCATGCGGGACCTTTCGTTGCGGCACACGGGCTTCTCTCTAGCTGTGGCATGCGAGTTTTCTCTTCTCCAGTTGTGGCGCGTGGGCTCCAGGGTGCATGGGCTCTGTAGTTTGCGGCACGCGGGCTCTCTAGTTGACGTACACGAGCTCAGCAGTTGGGGCACGGAGGCTTAGTTACCCCCCAGCACGTGGGATCTTAGTTCCCTGACCAGGGATCAAAGGCGCATCCCCTGCATTGTAAGGCGGATTCTTTACCACTGGACCACCAGGGAAGTCCCTATAATTATTCTTGAAGCATTCTGCTGACCAATATATGTACAAAAGGGTACAAAACTCATGAAAACCATTCAGTTTTCTAAAGGCTTTTCTCTCTCTGGAATGCCCTGGTAAAACACTAGTCTGCCTGCTCTACCCTGGGAAATGACCACTTTTGAAGGAAAATCTGTGCATGACACTTCGCTGGTGAAAGCCCTTCAATGCCACTCAGTCTCACTCAGAGTAAAAGCCAAAATCGTCTCTCTGACCTTGGAGCCCTGCATGACCTGACCCTGCTCTTCTCTAACCTTATCTCCTACTACTCCGCCCTTCCCTCCATGCACTGCTTGCTGATCACCAGGGCTGCTACAGATTAGGTCTGCTGTACCTGAGGGTCCCTCTGCCTAGATACTTTCCACCCAGTGTCCACCTGGCTACCTCCAATCTTTATTCAAATGTCATCTCAGGTGAACTTATCTGACCTCCCATGTAAAATTGTAAATCCTGGCTCTCCTCATCTCCTTTCCCTGCCTTATTTTTCTCCTTAGCACTTACTACCATTGAACTTAAAAATGTTTCTCTCATTCTATTTATCATTTTTATCCCCTCCTAACATATGTTCCATGAGACCAAGGATTTTTATTGTTTTGTTCATGGCTGTGTCCACAACACCTAAAGCAGAGTCTGGCATAAAGTAGCACTGAATAAATGAATTTCTGCAAATGGAATTTGGCCCTCAGAACAACACTGGTTTTTTGATGTTGTTTTGTTTTTAACTTTGGGTCTCTGTTTGGCCCATGTCTTTCACTTATTAATAGTTTCCTGAAGTGCCAAATATTGTTCTTAAAACTGCAGATATGGTTAGCCAGGCTTCTGAATCACCTGTGCTGAAGGCTTCAGCTAATCAATAATGTGGGACTCTATCTGACCTCTGGAAACCCAATCCCAGGATACAGGACTCAAAGTTGCACTTGGCTCCTGGCTCCAAGACAATTAGATTTAATAGAGTAGTGGTCTGCAAGCATTTTTAAGCCAGGGAGTGCATATGTTCATATGCATATGTACACACATGTACACATACACACACACACACACACAAGCTTGGAATTACATCTATCTCCCTTTTGCCTGGCAAATAAATATTTCTAATCAGGGCCTGGTTCTCAGTCTGAAATGATGCTGATAATGCTATCTCAGGCCCTGCCTTCCAAACCTGGGGAAATGGACACTTGAATTGGTGCAACATCTCTGGAGGGCAATTTCACAATATCTATCAAAATGTTGTATGAGCATGTCTTTTGATGCCCTGATTCTGTTGTTAGGTATTTACAGTTTGAACATGCAAACCTTCACCCACAAATATGAACAAGAATGTTCATGACAGCATTGTTTATAATATCACAAAACTGGAAACAACCAATTCCTCCATTATTGGTGTAATAGTTCAATAAATTATGGTATCTAGTCAAAGAATGCAGTTCATCTCTGTTACTTGAAAAAAAAATGAATAGACTATTGAACGTGATCTGCTTGTGCAAATAAAACAAAAATACATTAATAGATGATTATCCCTGGGCACGATATGGATGTATCTTACATGAATTTGAATCATGCAAATTAGGTGTTAGACCATATCAAAATATTAATACAATCTTTCTTATGCTCAGAATTTTAAATAATTTTCATTTCCTCAAATAAAAAATTTGTTTGAAAAAATACATAACTTCAAGACCGGCAGGCCTCTTGCTTATACAATTGCAACATGGCAGTGTCACCTGAGCTGTAAACAGTGCCATCTTTTGGCCAAAATGCTGAGGTTGAAGGAGCTTGGGAAGTCAGAGGAACTGAATGACTGCCAGGGTGGTGTGACACCCCTATGCATAGCCTTTTGTTCAGGAAATGGGAGTAGCTGTCTACAGCACTCGACAAATTATCTTAAGAAGTCACATAGTCTTTCTCTTTATTTCGTAATCAATTAAATGGAAAAGTGTATTTCCATATGAATACACACAAATACTTCTGAGTTCCAAATAAAAGTACTCAGATAAAAGGAACGATCTATCACAGAGTATGTAGTTGTTTGAAAGCAAGCCACAACTAAATTCTCATTAACTTAAAGTGTAGCTCGTATCATTTTACTCTGGAACAATTTTTTGAAAATTTGAAAGACTCAAGCAAGTTTAGTTATTTTAAATGTAGAAAGTTGCGACCGTTTGGTTTAGTGGGAAATTCTTAGGATCTCTATTGTAAAATCGAACTACTGACCTTGGGTTTGTGGGGAATATTTTTTTTTAACATTAACTTCCACATAACAGAAAAGAAAGCAGAAAGATATACCAATCCCTCATTTGCAAAATAGGCAATCATGTCAGACTACAGCCAGAGTTTAACCTAACTGAAAAAAGTAAAGATGATAGTCCAAAGACATATTAGGAGTGAGCATTTTGATGCGAATGCTACAAAATTAGCTTGAAAGGTCCAAACACTGGGTGGGAACAGATGAATGCAAAGAGTGGCAGGGGCTTCCTGTGCAGCTTTTATACTGCATTTGGTTGCAAATGCCATAAAGTCATTAAATAGTGGAAGATTGCTAAACCGTTGTGGGTTTTGTGGTTTTAATAGAAAAACTACATTCAAGTTAACTTTCATTTTTTTTTTAACTTGAAAAAACCCATCCCAATAAAAGTATTCTAAGTAACTGATGGTGTACTGAATACCACCTCTATTAAGCTATATATGGGAACTGCTTATCTTACTGCCATTTAAAACACTCGAGAGTGGGCATGTTGTTAATACTCAGAAAATAATACTAGTGGTGATAAAGTGGACTCTTGTGATGTCTGAACATGAGACACTGACTAGAGATTACCCATTTTGGCTAAGATCAGTGGCAGGACAGTGGGTGGCAAATGCTTTATTTCACAAGTGTGGGGCGGGTCCTTTCATCTCGTTAATGCGAAAGAGCAAAATCCTAGGTAGGAAAGGTCAGAAAATAGTGAGAATGAGCAGCAATAATGGACAATTTTGTAGAGGAGAGAAAACACTAGGGTAAAAAAAAAGGAAAAGCTAGCCTTAATGGAAAAACCCTCTTTGTAAACCTCACTAATTTGGTTTAATTACTGTGAAGAACAGTCAGAATAATGATATTTTAAAATACATTCTTTCATTCAATCAATCAATAACTCACACAAACCACAGTTATTGGATGTCTTCTCTATGCAAAAGATTAGTCACAAAGTCCAAAGGAAAAATTTGGATGCTTCAGCCCTCAGTGAGCACCACCATTTATTTTCAAGCACCTGTAGTAGTAGAATCAACCATGGTAAAGCGTTGCTTAGAAAAGGGTCTTGGTACCTGAATTGGTTTTTACCACCTAAATTGCACTAAGACCTTAGGGACTGTCTGTATATCATTTTCCTATTTCAAAGGTAAATGTTGCCTCTGTTTCATAACGTTATAACCAAAATTACAATTTTCCTATTTTTAGCATTTATCTTGCTTCCAATGTTATTATAAAAAAACATTGCAATGGACATCTTCATGAATATAGTATCCCATATTTTAGGTTATTTCCTTACTCCAGTTCTCAGAAGTGGGATTACTGGATCAAGAGGTTTTCACATCTAAATCATTCTGGAGTATTGCTGAATTGCTTTCTAAAAGGGTTGTATCAATTTATAATACTGTGAGCAATATGTGGCCATCATGAGAGACAGTAATGAGAGCAATTTTATATTCTCATCACATGGTCATACTTTATAATTAACATGGAGTTTTAATTTAATACACAAATAATATGAGATTACTTGAAAATAGGTAGTTATTTTACACAATAAGATTTTTAGCGTGTGATTTTCATGGAAACAGTAATGTTAAAATTCTCTCTTTAAGAAAGTGTCAAGTAACGGGTCACATGAATGTTTCATGTTCTCATTTTCCCCCAATAGTTCATTACTTGAAAACCATTAATAGGACTTTAAAGACAAATTCTATTTACACTAAAATAAATATACTTAAAAAACATTTTTAGGAAATTATACTCTCATATATCATTCAATCTCCCCATGTTTTTTATTATAAAATGAGAACGTTGTTATTTTGGGAAAAAATATTAGCTTCAAAACATTTAATCAAACAACACTAAATAGCGTAGCATAACTTTTGAAGTCATACTTAATGCCAAATGATATCTTTTTGGAAAAAATACTGATTTTAAAAGTCACCAGCTACTAGCGTGAACCCTTTAGAGTTATTTTGTTTTGTTTTTAGCAGAGTAATTTAGAAGTTTAAAAGAAAACTATTGCCCACTGAACATTGAATTAAAAAGTGAGTTAATTTCTAGCACTCTTCTTCCTTGATTCTGTAAGGGGATAATGACAATTAATATTTTCTATTTATAGATTATTAATGTTTTAAGCCTATATTATACTTTCTAACACTTGGAGAAGCTGCTGCCTTTTCTCAGTGAAAAAGTAGATTTATTCTCAAATGGACAACAAGCTGCCAGTACTGGAGAATCAAAGATTTCAAATAAATCAACAAACAAATGGAAAAGTTCAATTCAGGATCACATATGCAAGTACATTTAGCAATGGGATATGAGCCAGGCACATTTCAGTTTAGGTAGCACATGAACTGACAAACACAAGTGTCCTTAGGCAGACAGCTGGCCAGAATATTTTAGAGTACAGCTGCCCCACAAACTCAGCCCACATGATAGCTGCAGGTGCGCTGCTTGTTGAATCCATTTCCTGATCTTAAGGTCTATAAGGTGAATTTCTGTATATTGAGTTTCTAATAGGAGGCATACTGCATGGACTCTAGAGCCAAATTGCCAGGGTCTAAATCCCAGTTCTACCATTTACTAGCTGTGTGATTTCAGGCTAGTTACTTAACCATTCTGTGCCTCAATTTCTCCATCCATAAAGTGGGGACAATAATAGTATCCAACTCATAGAGTTGTTGGGAAGATTAAATGAGTTAATATATGCAAAGCCTTAAAATAGTACCTGGCACATAGTAAGAACTATATGAGTGTTTACTGATACTATTAATATCATGATTATTGTTTATTACTACTTCTACCTGTATTCAAATAAAGTTTTATGCCTTTATTAAAGACTAAAAGAATAATAAATGCTTCTACAAATATAATCTGTATTTCCCAGGGCACAGTAATTTGGGCTTAAAAATATAGTCTTGCAATAACAGTTACACAGTAGGCATGCATAGAAGTGGGACAATTTTAGAGTCAGTCATTCCTGGCTTTGAATTCTATCACCACCACTAACTTATGTGTAACACTGGGCAATTTATCTATTCAACCTCTCTAAGACTTTAAAAGGAGAATAATAATACTTGCCTGACAAGATAACGAAGAACTAGATAAGATAATGAATGTGAGGTGCCTGACGAATGGCCTCATGCAAAAGGACCAAAGGCCTACTTTCAAGGACTCACCTAGTTCTTGCAGCTCCATGTGGGGCCCTCACTTTCCCTCTCTGCCACCTTCAGCAGGGTTTTACCTTTCTGCCCAGTGAAGCCAAACCAGCAAGAAGCAGGCCCAGGACAATCACCAACTTAGTAAAAATATCTTTGGTAATTTTGGAAGTATTATAATGCTTTATAAAAAAGGTTTAAACGTCCATGATTTTTAGAAATGTAGACTAAAGTATGTAAGGGTCAAAGTGATATATGGGATTTATTTTTAAAATACTTTAGTAAAGGGACAAAAAAGGAAAGAAAAGTATACACAAAAAAATTTGGAAAGATCATGATAATTGTTTAATCAGGATGATAGGTATATGAGGATCATAATATTATTGTCTCTAATTTTTAGTGTTTGAAAATCTTCATACATAAAAAACCATTTGAAAAATTAAAATACAAACTGCTCACATTTCTAGAAGTAATACATATGGCCCCTCAGCCACCAGTTAAATGAGGTTTGTCTAATATTCTAGACAATTCATCTCATTTCCAAAAGAGTCCCAGTCAGAGCTGGTCATACATTTCAGTGAATCCTCTATTCTTCCTAGTCCAGCAGAATATGTCATATGACATATTTCAAATATTCCATAATTTCCAATCAAGTATTTGTCAAACCTTGCTTAAGTTAGGAAATTGTCATCTTCTGCAATATCACCATACAGACACTTTTATAGCAGACATTTATATATCAATGTTTCCACAAGCAAGGCCACAGGTAAATCTAATGAACCTCCATAACATTACACCAAGAGGAAGAAGCCAGATGTAAAAGACAACATATCATATGATTCCATTTACATGAAAAGTCCAGAAAAGGCAAATCTATAGAGACAGAAAGTAGATGAGTGATTCTTGGCGCTGGAAGTGGAATGGGCATTAACTGTACATGGGCATGAGTGATCTTATTGGGATGATGGAAATGTGCTAAAACTAGGTTATGGGGATCATTGCACAACTCGGTAAAATTAATAAAAATCACTGACTTCTAAACAGGTAAATTCTATGGTATGTAATTATACCTCAATAAATTTAAAAAATATATATCTAGTTGGGTCACAAACTTTAAAAAATCATTTATTAGGTATGTAAAGCATTTTATACTTGGGAAGAACTATAACCTATCAAGTTGTGATTTCACAGTAGCGACATAAAATTTTATTTTAAAAGTTTAAAAAAGATGAGTTCGCTTAAATTGATTTAAATAAATAATTTTATTTAATTCATATGGTTAAATTAAATAAAAATGATGATATTAACAAGCCGGAAGTTTTGGTAAATGATAGTCTGGGTGTCACCATTCCTAGGTGACACAACCCCAACTCTGTGTGTGTGTTTCAATCTCAGGATCAGATACAAAGATTAAGTGGGATTATGTTGATGAAAATGCTTTATAAATTGCCAATGCTGTACTAACAACAAAAAGAGGAATGGCCTACCTAAGCTGCTTCTATTTTAATATAAAAGAAATCTTAACTAGGTTATGACAGACAGAGATTCTCGGGGGCGGGGGCAGGAGTAATTAACCAGTTGCCCAGCTTCCGTCCTCTGGGGTTTCAATTTCTCTGATGGTTTCTTCCTTCCACAAACATTATTGAATGCCTACCATAAACCATTAGGTGGTAGGTCCTTATCTTGATTCTCAAGAGGTGCCCAGTTCCCTTCCTCCTCCTCACCCTCTTCTCCCAAGCCAAGATGCTCTACTATGAAAACTTCCTGCTGGATTGGGGTGCAGCGCCCCCAAGCTCTTTCGTGGTTGCACTTGGCACAGCTGAAATAAATTGGCATTTTGAAACTTTACCAGATATTGAGGGAGAAAACCCCCCACAAAAGTACAAAAGTACAGTCAAATTTTTAAATTACAGCACGGAAGACAAAAAAAAAAAAAAAAAGCTCTCCCATCCCCATCTGGATTTCAGTTCCTAAGCTTCTGCCTCTTGTTCTTTCTAAGGAAGCGAGTCTTTCCCACCTTTCAAGAAAACAGTGGGTGCTCAGTGGCATTTAAGTCCCATGCCCAAAAGAATAAAGCAGCCACTATATCCTAAGTTCTCATCCCCAAAGAAACCCTTTTTCCTCCGATTCCCACAGGGCCAAGGGTGGTTTGTTTTCAGCCAAGTAGTGATAGTGTTGCTGTTATTTTTAGTACTATTCTGACATTAGTTTTGCTAATTAATAAATCGAGGGAGCTTTTGCAGTATCTAACCATTTTTGCTAAGTTCTCTATATTTCAGCTATGCCAAATTTGCAAAGACCATGAAAACAACAGTCAGGTTAGGGCCCACATCTCCCTGCCTCACGGTGTAGTGCTCCTACATGGTTTCGTTTCATCTCCTGCCAATTCTAAAAGGGTTTGCAAGGCAGATACTATTACCCCTTGCGCCAAAGCGCGAAGGGACGTGCCTAAGAAGACACAGCTTGCTAGCTGATGACAGAGCCTGAATTGACACCTGTTCAGGCTGACCCAAGTGAATTTCTCTTTATTCCAAGTACCTTGGTGGAATCACCCTCTGGGCAAGTAAGAACTGCGCTCAAACTCGAGTAGCTGACTCCGGGCGGGGGAAAGGGTGGTTAGCCATTGGGGATGCGGGCTTTGCCCTCTCCACGAAGCCCGGGTTATCTTTGTGTTTTTTTTTAAATTATTTATTTATTTATTTTGGCTGCGTTGGGTCTTCGTTTCTATGCGAGGGCTTTCTCTAGTTGTGGCAAGCGGGGGCCACTCTTCATCGCGGTGCGCGGGCTCTCACTACCGCGGCTTCTCTCGTTGCGGAGCACAGGCTCCAGACGCGCAGGCTCAGCAATTGTGGCATCACGGGCCCAGCCGCTCCGCGGCATGTGGGATCCTCCCAGACCAGGGCTCGAACCCGTGTGTCCTGCATTGGCAGGCACACTCTCAACCACTGCGCCACCAGGGAAGCCCTATCTTTGTGTTTTAACTCAGTCAAGTTGAGGGTACCTCTGGTGTAGCTCGTTGGCAGGGTGCCCTTGTGAATTTTCCTAGGTAGTTTCCTCGATTGGTTCAGCCACCTTAGCGAATGACCGAAACTGAATAGGAAAATAAGAAAACGCAAAGCACGTGGCGTACAGGAGCTCACTTTTCTTGGCCTTTCTCCCGACCCGTAGCCGCACCCTATTATGACTGCGTGGGCGACTCGCCTATAAAAGCCAGTTTCGCAGCATTTCGTCGCCACAGTCTCTTCCTGTTTGCGGTACGTGTGTCGTCCCTGGTGCCTGGAATCGCAGTGGCCGTGAAGATGGCGTCTACCAGCCGGTTAGTACGTCCAGCCGAGCTTGGGCAGCTGAGGGGCGGGCGGCGAGTGCGGGGGCTTGCAAGGTGGCCGCCGGCACTTCCGCGTCGGGCAAAACGCCGCGGAGTTGCGGGGAGAGGCGGCAGGACGGGCTGGCCGCCCCGGACAAAGGCACTCGCAGACGCAGGGCTGACAGGGGTGTCGCAGGGGGTACCGAACCGTCGGCGTTTCTCCGCCAGCGTCCTAGGTCCTTTTCTCACCCAGGCACCACCGTGTGAGGGCTCATGTGTCCCCAGGCCCTGGCCTCGCGTCTTTTGCGGATATTTCACCCGTCCTTTTTTTCTTGTTAATTTTTTCTACTCTTGGTTTTCCATCTGTGGCTCGACCAGCCCGAGGGTCCGTGAATCCTCCTCTCTAAAGGGAAAGGGTTAATTTTAGGCCCCTGTTGACCCGACAAGCCAGAAAGTTAGGCACGTCAGCATTGGTAAGGCTGAGGGAAACTGATTGCCATCCCTGAGGCCTTTTGAAGTGGGAGCTACGGCATTTCTGAAGAGTTGATAAGTTCTCTTCTAAGAGATTTCTTTACAGATGTCGTCTGCATACTCTTGAAGAAAATCTTGCCTGCAGAAAATTACGTATGCTGGGAAGTCACTCTTTAATATTGTATTTTAAAAATGTGATGTACCCATATCTACAGGAAGTGCATACAGTGCCATTAGAGACAGTCTTTAATCCTGTGACACGAAAAATGTTTGCAGACCCTAATTATATCTCTCATGACCACTATGAGGTATATATTAGGATTTTTGCATAAGTGTAAACTGAGTCATGCCAATGTTGACTTATCCAAGGTTAGTGTTAGAAGAGTGTAGAGTCTCAGATGTCTACTTCCTGTTGTCACACTTGGCTTTTAGTTAACTCATGTATTACAAGTATCAAATTAACTTCTGTAGCTTCTGGAAGGCAAGGTAGCTCTGGCATAATTTTTCTGAGCTTGTTATCACCTCTGTAATTGAAATCGCGATGAAAGCCATTATCACAAAATAGTAAGCTGGAGAAATCCAGGCCCTTTCTGGTAAACTACCAAGGCTTACTGCTTTATGTTACTGTATTTTTAAAAGGTTGGGGGAGGAGGCAGCTTTAGCGAAAACTACTTGGACACAGCTCTTAAAGCCAGGGACACTTGTTCGCTTGTTACTGAATTAGTAAACACTTGTTTACTAATTCTGTGTTTGAATGCTCAGTCATTCTAACTGGGTGTGGCTCTGTCAGGTAAGGCTTCCTTGTAGGTAAATGGAGAAATAGCTTCCCACACCACTTATCTATGACTTGTATTCTCTCACGGCAGTAGATCTGAAAGGTAAGCGTGGTCATATTTGGGCTCAGCTTTTGTATATAATAGAACAGGAAATGGTATTTGTAAGAAATGTTGTAATAGTTAAATATAGTAAATTCACTTGATAGATTCTTTACGGAAAGAATACATTTCCTTTGTGTGCCTTTATTCTCTTCATTTAAAAAATCTTTGAAATATTTCTTTGAAGTAAATTTTTTCTAGGCATGTCCGGCTCTTAAGTGTATGTCATTGCTGTCCATCTGTTGAGTTTTTCTACCAGTGAGAACAAAGGTGAATGTTAGTATTTCTGTTTTTAGCTTTTTTCCCCCTGAGGAAGATGTACAGTTACTAGGCTATGAAACTGCTTGGTGTTTTCACAGAGAAGAACACAAATGTTGTGACTTAAAATCTAAACTCCACCACTTACTAGTTCTGTGATTTTAGGAAAATCATTCTCTGAGCATAATCTTTAGAATGGAGGTAATGCTTAATTTGCAGAGTTGCTAATGAAGATTAATAGTATATGTATAGTACTAGACGCATAGTAGGCACCTAATACATGATAGCTATAAAGTGAAGTTTGGGATTATGTGGCTTCTTAGGCAGCCTGAGTTATTTTAATCTCTGTGGTGGTGGTTTACTCCATTCCTTCCTTCTTGTTTCTCTCCCTTACTTCCCCACCACCCCACTCTTGTGCTTCCTCTTTTCTTTACCCTTGTGGGTAATTTCATTAAAGGTTCACTGCTTGAGCACAGTTTCATTTTATTTTGGATAGGTAACATATGCACATCATACAAAAGCAGGAAGAAAAGTGAAAAGCAGTTTCCTTCTTTCCCTAGCTCCTAGCCATCTAATTCTCCAAAGCAGTCATTGTAACCAGTTTCTTGGTGTTTTCATAGTGATTCTGTGGTTTAACAAACATATGCATGTAGTCCTAATCTCTCTTCTTCCAAAAAGTAGCCTAATATAAACACTGTGTGCTACCTTGCTTTCTACCTTTTTTTTGTGAAGTTAGCACACACATTTTAAGTGTACAGTTAAATTACAAAGTGAGCACATACACATAGTTACCACCCAGGTCTAGAAATCAAATACCACTAGCACCCTGGAAGCCTCCTTTATGCCCTCAATCATTACCCCTTCCCAAACATAACCACGTCCTGATTTCTAACACCATAGGTTTGTTTTGTCTGATTTAAACTTTATATATAAATGTATATGTATTTCTCTGTGTCTGGTTTCTTTTATCAGCATTTTGAGATTTATTCATGTTACTGCATATAAATGTAGTTCATACTTCTTTCAGTTTTCTATAAAAGCCCTACCTTACTCTTTTCACTTAGGATATCTTTGAGATGTTTCCATATCAGTTTTATATACGTATACACACACACAATATTATGTCTACTTTTTAATAGTATGAAATATATCAGTCCTTGGTATGCTGTGTGCCACATGGCTGCCCATTTTATGCATTTGTAATTACTGTTACTTTACTAACATTTTCCTTTATTTTTACATAGTTTTCTTTAATAATTTATACTAATTTCTTAATGTTTTATTTGTCATAATTTATTAAAATATTTTTCTAGTAGAAATTTATGGAATAAATGTGAATATAAAGCAAACCTCCATTCCCTATTTCCGCAATGAAAAGATCCAAGATGTGTTTTGGTTAACCTGAATATATAAATTTTGGGAATATGGATTACTTTATCAGTTTTTCTGTGGGTATCACCTATGTTGAAAGTTAACATTCTGAACTGTTTGCTACTTTGAGAAACTTTATCCAAAACCACAGATACCTATTTACATACTTCAAGAATGCTTGATGTTGTCTTTTATATGTATATTTGTGATGGTCATAACATAACCTTGTTCTGTATTACTTCAGGTGAACTTTTAAAAAGGGCTTATTTTCAGTGATACCAGACATTTGTGATTGTAAGGCCACACCCACAGAAATAATTACTAAATCTATGTTAAATATCTTTGATGCTTTTTAGAACTGATTTTTTTAGGTCATTTAAGGCTGATGTGTCTTCCCCAGACTGCCTTAGTTTCAAAATAAATTAATCGAACAAATTGTTAATATCACACATAGATTAAAAAGTAGATTTTGAAACAGTTTCTTGAGGGCTGACAAACTTAGTTCTGGACTAAATGAAATCATCAGGTCCTAAGTTCAGCAGAGCCACCTCTACCACCCTTGTTTGTATACCTTTTAGGTTCAGTGTACTATTCTAAGTGTATTACTAAGGTATGCAGCAAGTAGAAAACAAAGACTTGAAATTTATTCTCTGACCATAGAAATAAGTGGCAAGGGTCACAAACCCAGAAGGTTATGTGTAAATGTTGCACGTTATTATGGTAGCTAGTCATTTCTATGTTAATCAAGGTTTATAAACATTTTAGTAGACTACATGTCAAAAGAAAAAAACACTTGTTTTCCATTTAAGTTTTTAAAGCCTTCCATTCTGCAAACCAATAACTGTCCTTACAAAAAACAATTCCAGTCGCATCTGTTAATACTAGGTAGGATTTGAAGTAACCTAACCTAGGATTTTTACTTTGAGAATTTAGCTTAAATGTATTATAAATGTAAATGTATTATAAATTTATTGGAAAAATGTTCAAAATTCTCCTCTTTTTCCCCCCAAAAGATTTGTACTTTGTTGCATGTTGGTTAGGAGGATATTAACAAAAAAATTTTTTTTCTTTTAGTTTGGATGCTCTTCCAAGAGTCACATGTCCAAACCATCCAGATGCGATCTTAGTGGAGGACTACAGAGCTGGTGATATGATCTGTCCTGAATGTGGCCTGGTTGTAGGTGAGCAGTTACTATGGTTTTAACTGAAATCACTATTTGGAGCATTTTGTTTTTGTGTATTTTCCAAACTCTTTTAATGAATACATTCTGACTTTTTTCCCCTACAGGTAATTCATATTTATTGTAAAACAAAAAGAATTAGAAAAAAGGAAATAAGTAAGAGTGAAATCAGAGACACCATATTTTATTGTCTGTACAAACGCATATATTTCATAATGTGGGGTAGGAGGGAGCATCTAAAATTGAGATAGCTGATCCAGAAAAAAAGTCCCTTAGTCCTTCGTCTCCTGCTTCCTTAGTCTTAAACATTTGATGCACTCTTGTGCATATGAAATAATGAATAAATGTAATCTAACTTTTGTGACTTTGGTATATTTCAACATGATTTACTTCAGAGTAATAAAGGTAGATAGGCATGATTTATTTTGGAGTAATAAAGGTATATCTTTATAAAGGTACTGAGTCTCATTCAAGGCCTTTTAGTCATCAAAAATGATTTAATTTTCATTTGCTCATACAGAATGATTTATTTATGAATTTCTAGTGTGAAATTGTTAGTGTCAAAATAATGCTTCTTAAAATATCACTTTTATTTCTATTTTCTCACTAATCTAGATATGTAGTATAACTTTAGGATAGAGGTAGTCTGTTCAAAAAATGTTCTTATGGTGGGGTTGCTGCCAGCACCTGAGAAAAGGAGTACTACTTCGAAGTTTGAAATAAGAATGAAACTGCTAGTAGGATTGTGGGAAGTATAACAGAAACACGGGTGGTGATATACTGTGGAAGTGTCTTGCTTGGAGGACATCTGTAATATTCATGCAAATAGGCTGCTTGCCTCAGACTTCCAGTGGGAGTTTTAAATCATACAGAGTTTTTAATAGGAATCGGAATCCATTTGCAATTATATTCTGCTCAGTAAGCAGTATTAACAGTTAATATACTTACATGCTAGGCACTGTTCTAAGTGACTTACATATTCACTCAGTTTATCCTTGGAGACACTTGTGAAGTGTCTTCATTTTAGAGATGCAGAAACTGAAGTTTAAGTAGTCTGGCAGTCTAGCTCCACTGCCTGCATGGGAGCCAAATTTCTATCCTGCCGTTGTCTTGTAATAAAATGAGTTCAATCTGAGATTGGCAAACTATGACCTATCACCTGTTGTTATATGGTGTGTGTGCTGAGAATGACTTTTATGTTTTTTAATTGTGAAAAAAATCAGAATAATTTTGGGGACACATGAAAATACTATCAAATTCAAACTTCAGTGCCCATAAATAAAGTTTTATTGGAACATAGCCACGCTCATGTGTTTATATATTGTCTATGGCTGCTTTCATGTTACAATAGTGGAATTTAGTGGTTGCAACAGAAACCATATGTGGTGCTCTCGTCACATCATACTGCTGCTCAGTGCACTACAAATCCCAGTGAAGCAGTTATAAACCCACAGCATTTTAGAGTGCCAGGCATATCTCCATACTGCAACATTTTATTTATTTACTTTGTTACCATTGCATACCCATCATGTCAAAATGAGAAAAAAAGCTGAACTCTGAATGTCATGCTTTTAAGGCACAGTGGAGCGTAGGTTATTTGTTACTGAATTAGATGGCAAAGCATTGTGTTCACTATGCAGTGATACTATAGATGTGACATTGACAGACTAAGCACTTACCACAGTACTACTAACTCAGGAAAACAATGGTCAGAAAATTTAGAAAATGCAGTGGAATATCTCATCACAGCAGAATTTCTTCACAAAAATAAAAGAATAAAAATAAGTCAATTTGGCCTCTTGACCCACAAAGCCTAAAATATTTACTTTGGCCCTTTAAAGAAAAGGTTTGCTGACCCCTAAGTTAAATGAGAGCATTCTGATTCTTCCAAAGTATTAAGATCGAACTGATAATATGTAAGAGTGAGACAGAGACAGAAGACTGAAGATAATTTCAGATTCTTGGCTTTCCTAACTTCTGTAGCCACTTAAAAAGAAGTAGTGCAAAAATATTGCATTATATTTCCAGTCTTTCCATCAGCTTCACTTCCAGTTTGACTAGCAAGATAGTTGGGTAAATAAAATTAAGCAACTGGAGAAGGAAGATATAATTCTCAAGGCTTACATGCTTTTTTGTGCTTGGAATCCTTAATCTTTAGTTGCATTTTTCTGTTATATCAAACCAAGGGAAGTTAATTTTCTTTTAGTTTTGCTTTATTATTAGTCTTGAACAGCATCAAAACTACTATTTTTCATTCTAACTAAACCTACTAGGCTAAATTTAAAACCTGAAAACTTAAAAATATAATATGATTAAACTTCTCTATATATAGAAATACCTGTTTATGATACTGGTTTTTTTGATGTAAAATATAACAAACACTTGCTTTAAAATATACAGTAGCCTTATTCACAGATATTGTGGTTAAATGTGTAATATGATGTCCTGCAAGTGAAGAATCTATTCCATGACTAGACAAGGGGAGGCAGGCAAGAGTCTGCTAAAAAAGTTCTGTTTTGCTAAGGATATCATCAGTCAAATTATGTTGAGAATAGTTTAATTGATCATGACATTACATGGGTCTAAATTTTAAAAATAACATACATACGTACATATACACACAAATGTATATCATTGTCATGTATCAATAATAAATTTAGATTTGCATCATCTTGCTGGTTTAAAGGCATATGCTTTGTTGCCAGCTCAATTCAACCTTTATTTCTGATACTATGGAAATAGGGAAGAAATTAAGCTGGACAAATATTCTGCAGTCCATTGAGGGCATAAAATTTGTGGCTTTTTTCATATTTGAGATGTTGATATTCATAGAGATTTATATCTAGACAGCATCATCATGTGCTTCCTAATAAATAATCTTGGTGTACATAGTTTGATTGTACTTGCCATGAAATTTTACATTGTCTGAAAGTTTTTAGATTATAACATATTTATTGAATAAGCATTTTGAATAGCTTTCTGTTTAATCATCAGACAACCTTAGAAACAAACTCTTTTAGAATTGTTTTTGGACCACTCTGTACTTAATATTTAATATGTTCTTGAAACTTAGGGCAGCCTGTTGTCACTAACTCCCTTTAATTTTAAACCCAAGACTAGATACTGCTCAACTGTTAATCTTCAGAGTCATATATTATCCCTCTCAACTGAGTTATCAAGTAGGAGAGCCCATTACTATTATCTTTTTAAATGAAATTCATAATACAAAAAATATGTTTTATATAATATACCTTTTCTCTAGTCTCTAATAACACCTTTCTCACTGTCCTTCAAACCTTCATTGGTAGACTCCTTGAGGCCCACCACTCAGTCTTAAAACCAGTGCCACGTGTTTTAGGACTTTCTTAAAGCAACATTGTACTTTGAGGAACCAATTTCTGTTTCAGTAACATGACAGATCACCTCAAAATCAGTGGCTTATAACAACCATTTCATTTTGCTCATAACTTTATTGGTCATTAATTTGGGAAGGATTCATCTGGGCCATTGTTTCGGCACCGGCTAGACCTGGAGGATCCACTTCCCGAACGGCATCTTCACCTGCATTTTGATGCCTTTCTGCTCCTTGACCTCCCCACAGAGATTTGTCATCCTCTAAAGCTTCTCCATAGTTGTGTTAGAGTAGTCATATTTTATACATGGTGGTTGGTTTCTACGAGAAATATCCCAGGAGCAAGTGTTTTCAGAGAGAACGGAAGCTGGACTCAAGTAGTTAAGGGCTATGCCTTGGAACAGGGTCACTTATGCATTCTATTAGTCAAAGCAGCCCTAGGACCCACCTAGATTGGAAGGGGAGGAGAAATAGCCCCACCTCAATGTGAGGGTGACGAGGTCATGTTGCAGAAGAACATGTGGATGGGAGATATTATTGCTGCCATCTTTGGAAAATACAATTTGTTACGTGTTTGATGTCCTGTTTAATTTTTCCCCAGTATTTAAATGGTTGTGTAGTATTTAGTCTCTCAGATAATTTAGGTTGTTTCCAATTTTTTGTAGCTGTTTGTAGTACTACTTATAACATGTAATAGTTTAATTGACTTTCCTCTTGTATTTGAATTATAAGATTGTTATTTTAGATGTATGAAGTATTATGATTTGTCATTGGCTGTCTCATCAGTGACCCTTAAGATATTGGTAGTGATCTCTAAAATAGGGCCGATTTTTAAAGCAAAGCTTTGTCATTTCTGCCATGTTGGCTGTAACAGCACTGTTGGTGGGTTTTTTCCCCCAAATCCTGTGTGATTATGACACTTTAAAAGCTGAGCACTAGGTGGCAGTATAATCATATTTAGATTATCACTTTGTTCATAAGTTTGACCTTGTATATTGT
Organism: Balaenoptera acutorostrata; assembly: GCF_949987535.1. Lineage (NCBI taxonomy): Eukaryota > Metazoa > Chordata > Mammalia > Artiodactyla > Balaenopteridae > Balaenoptera > Balaenoptera acutorostrata. The sequence goes on along the minus strand of NC_080064.1, from coordinate 78,867,638 downwards.
TTGTGCATGATTTATAGGCTGCAAAGTGTGAAGTTAGTAAGCTGTCGTAACAGCTATTAAAACATGAAATTGGTTATCAAGACTTTTATAAATTAGGATTTCACAATGAGGTGTTGTATAGAACTAGTGGTATCGTTTCTACTTAAAGCCACTTTTTGTGTAGCATTTAAAATGGAATTCTTCCATTGTTCTTAAAAGTAATATAAGGAAAATACCGGAAAATAGTTTAGATGAATTTGAAAGAGAAAAATGAGTCGATTTGACCTTCCCCTCCTAAACTCATTCTGGATATTGTTTATACCAGTGAATCTGAGACATGAACGTTAATGTGCATTAAGAATCAGCTGAGAAATATGTTTAAAAAGATTCCAGGTCCCACTTCCAGACACCCTAGCTCAGGTCATACATTGCTAACCTGTTAAGAAACACAGATCTATCCTGTAAACTTTATAATTTGGCACATTCTCTGAGATCTCTGTACTTTTAGGCTTCTCATCTTTGCTTTCATATTTCCCATGTCTCCAGACCTAGACTGCAAATTCCTATAAGACAGATATCTACGTGTGTCCATAGCTCCTAGGGTAACTAGGAATCAATGGCCCTGGAGTCTAGACTTGGCTCTACTACTTAATAAGTTATGTAACTAAGGTCAAGTTACATAATTTCTCCAAGCTTAACTTTCTTTATGTGTAAAATAAGTACACCACCCCCAAAAGGACATGTACCATACATCTCAGATTTGTTAGGGATTGTTAAGAATAAAATGAGATAATGTATAAAATATATAGTATAATTTTAGTATGAGATTTCAGTGATACATATTTTAGGGATGTAAGTACTCCTTTTTTCTTAACCTTGTAGAAAAAAAGGGTGATTCCAAATCTGAGATGCCATTCTTCCTAGCAAGTCAGTTGCAAAATGTGTTTGAGTGATTGTTATGGGTCCGGCATATTTAACGCTGCAATTGTAGTATTTTAAATATTATCGGATTACCATCTTTAAATTTGCATTAGCAGTGTTTCCTAAAGGAAAATATTCAGCTTTAGTTTACTATAGCCAAGTTATATTTTAAAATTAAGGAATATTTGTATTCACTTTCAAATTCTTGCTTTGTCATCTCTTGTAAGCCCTCAGACACAGCCTTTTTACCTAATTCAGAAATTTCTAATTTAGATGCTGCTTTCTCTTAAGCATCAGAGAACCACTAATTTTACTTGGGTAACACAACCACTCTTTGAGGTAGTTTTTTGATTTTACAGAAAGGGAAACTGAGGCTTGGAGTGTTTGGGTAATTAGCTCAAGATTCTACACCTAGTAAGTGACACAGCCACTTAAATCCAGATTTGTTGGACTTGAAAAGCCTTTGGTCTTTGTACTACATGTTTCCATTAAACACTGTGCTGGTCAAGGAGAGTGATAGAAAGATGAGATGCTATAAGCAAGCTCTGGACCAACTCTTTGTCTACTGTGTGGAAGGGAGGAAGGTAAATTAAAACAACAAAGAGTGGTAAAAGTTCTATTACAGATCTTCCAAGTTTGGTGAGAACACGTAGGAAGGAAGTGGTGACTTCCTAGGGAAATTACTGTTGAATTTACATTGAAAACGTGATCATTAAGAATGAGTAAGGGTTTATGGAGGGAAAGTCATTCCAGGTAGAGGGGAAAAGAAACATGTGCCATAGGATGGAGGCCTGAAAGTATCAATATTAGTATGTGAAGGACTAAACGTATTGTGACTAAGTTAAGATGCATCTTCTACCAGGGCCACAGCTCCTTAGCTTAGATGCTGCTGCTGCTTGCTGCAGACCTGCCCGTATTGCAGGAAAAGCAAGGTCTGTTCACATATTCAAGGATGGAACTTATAACGTATTTTCCTTTACACTGGTAATTACACTGTTGACTTGTACAGGTTTTTGTTTGTTTGTTTTTTAATGGTCTAAACATGGATAAAGTAGGCTTTTATGGGCTGGTCTGGGAAATTAACCATGATACGGTTTTTTTCTAGTGGATAATTCATTTTGGGTTGGTACCCAGTTTACATTGTGAACATAAACTGATTTAGAGACTGACTTAATAGTATTTCTTTATAAAATATCTGTTGAGCAAAGTTCCCTTCAAAATTATCTTTAATGCAAGATTTCTGATAAGAATGTATAGTAACCCTAGACTAAAGATCAGGATTCTTTGAAATGTGAGAAGGAATGGTAGGAAGGGTTAGGTGACTGAGGAAGGTGTGGAAACTAATGATGCATTTCATTTTCAGCATTAGATTTAACAAATACAGTGTGTTGGCTTAAACAGTTTTCCAGAGCACCTTGATTTTTTTTAATTAAAAAATTCAGTGCTTTGGATTTATCCATCTTGAATAATAATACATTTTGATTATTGAAGTTTTTGACTTAGCACATTTTGAGAACTTTTGTAGTTTTAAACTAAATGGTTTTAGATAAATCTAGCCTATGAAAACAAGTAGCTTGGGGAATATTGTTCTAAGACTCTTACTTCTGAATTCTCTACCAAAGGTGGTATGCCAAAATGCTTACAAGATGGCAGAAAGAATTGAAATTCTGGGCAGTTCCTCTTAATATTCCCTTTAAAAAAATTCCTTTATTGGGACTTCCCTGGTGGCATGGTGGATAAGACTCCGTGCTCCCAATGCAGGGGGCCTGGGTTCGATCCCTGGTCAGGGAACTAGATCCCACATGCATGTCACAACTTAAGAGTTCAAATCACAACTAAGGAGCCTGCCTGCTGCAACTAAGACCCCACGCAACCAAATAAATAAATAAATATTTTTAAAAAATTTTCTTTATTAATTTACAATAAGAAACAGAAAACAAAAATATCCTCAGTCTAGGTCAGGTTGGAAAGTCAGACTGTCTTCAGTATTGGCTTCCTGGCTGCTTTTGATATGTTGCAGTTTTCCCCTTTGTTAAAATTGCTACCTTAAGCCATTATGATTTTAATATTGTACTACAGAATATCTTTGGTTGTAGTTACCATTTATAGCTTGCCTGGTAAGAAGGTTAAATGTCTGTTTAATTTGTCATTGTGTACTGTTTCCTTTATACTATCAGGCAAAGTACCTAGTTTCTACTGGACATCCTTTCTTATCTCTCTCTCTCTCCCCCGCTACCGCATTATTCCTTGTAGCAGAAGATGCTGGTTGTTTCCCAGTATCTGTTACCTAGCTCTTTCTTTGATAATAAGAATCCACTGGGCCTGTGGCTGCTCAGCTAGACTATATTTATTTCCCAGCTTCCCTTCCAGTTAGTTATGGCCACCTGATTAAGTTCTAAGAGTGCACTGTAAAGTAGAAGAGATTTGTGCAGTTCTAGATTCTGCCCTAAGGGATGTGCTCTCCCTTTTTCTCCTTCCCATTGGCTAGAATGCAGACATGATGGAGGGAACTACCAGCAGCCATCATACACTACAAAATGCAAGTCATGATGAAGATGGCTTATCAAATAAGATAGGAGGAGCCTGGGAGTCACAGTAATCCAAACTATTAACTATGGACTGGTAACCTGAGAAAGTTCTATCTCGTTGAAGTTACTATTGTTTTTGCTTTGATTACAAACCTACCTGTATCCTTCCTAATACATTTTTGGAATCATACTGGGAGTTTATTTTTGTTTGGATTCTCTATTGTCTGCCAGGGATTTGTGAGTACCCAGAGAGGCTGGGAGTACTTATGGTGGTGGATTGGAAGGTTTTCCAACATCACTGCCACCACTGGACTTGGATTGATAATTCTTTATTACAGGATGAATAAGCATAAACATCAACCTGAGGTTTATGAATACAAACTATAGTAAAGAGGAACAGTCGTCCTATGGACTTAACAGAAAATTCTGCTTCTGATACAGTTTACTAGAAAAAAGTTATAGAAAATAACTGCTTTTTTGTGATCAGTGAAATATAGCTTCCTTAATGTTTCTATTAAAAGTGGTCAGAAATAAAGAAGATAGCACAAGGAGACAAACACAGTAAAACTTTTAGATAGCAATGAGCTGACTTAACATTCTGGAAAATTGAATCAGTAAAGCAGAAAACAAACCTGAGAATATAAAGAGTGAATTTTGGAAAGTGGTAAAGACAAGATAGCCACTATGGTATTACTTGAAGATCCAGCTGAATATGATAAAATATTAAAGGTGCAATAGAAGAAAACTTTACATTCCTCACAGAAGACCCTTAGGGTTGCAGATCAAGATTCCCACGCACCACTGGGGAATGTATCCTTTTAACATTTAAAAAGTTTTATTAATAAAAATTTGCAAGTAACCAACCAGTAAAAACATTACTTTGAAGGGACCTAAAATTTTGTTGATGGAATACAATGAAGTTAAGTCTGATTCCTGTTTGTCTTGTGACACAGAAAGAAGGTCATAGAACAATCCTTTTAAAATAAATTTTTACATAAATCCACAAAAATACAAAGCTGAGTTTTATTTGCTACTTGTCATGTGGAACAGTACTGATGACTATTCCCTGATATTTCTGGTTCTTCTTTTTTGGGCCACATGGTACAATTGTATTTCCCCACTCCCTTTGAAGTTAAACATCACCCCTTGACTGGCTTTGGCCAATGGCATGTGAGTAGAAATGTTACTATTAGAAACCTATTTCCCTAGCATGGTGACTGGCATGTCTCAAGTGGTAGGAATTCCATCATCTTGAATAAGGACTGCATAGAAAGCAGTCCTGGGCTTTCTATTTATACCATCCTGGGCCAGCTTTTTTTTTTTTTTTCTCCCTAATCCAACTTGTCTTTTTTGAGGCAGTACAAAGCGAGCACTAAAAGAAACTCATGCTAAGTTACTTTTGGGCCAAAAGGAAAATGTTATGAAATGAAGCATGTTGGCTAACTAATACTTTATCTTTAGAGTTCTAGAGAGACTTAAGAGATGTGGGTTAGTAAAGATAAAGTATTCTCTGTTTTTTTAAATTTATTTTTGGTTGTGTTGGGCTTTTGTTGCCACGTGTGGGCTTTCTCTAGTTGCAGCGAGCAGGGGCTACTCTTCGTTGCAGTGCACGGGCTTCTCGTTGGCAGTGGGTTCTCGCTGCAGAGCACGGGCTCTAGGTGCCTGGGCTTCAGTAGTTGTGGCACTTGGGCTCAGTAATTGTGGCTCGTGGGCTCTAGAGTGCAGGCTCAGTAGTTGTGGCACATGGGCTTAGTTGCTCTGGACCAGGGCTTGAACACGTGTCCATTGGCCGGTAGATTCTTTTTTTTTTTTTTTTTTAATTTTTAAAATTTATTTATTTATTTATTTTTTTTGGCTGTGTTGGGTCTTCGTTTCTGTGCGAGGGCTTTCTCTAGTTGCGGTGAGCGGGGGCCACTCTTCATCGCGGTGCACGGGCCTCTTACTGTCGCGGCCTCTCTTGTTGCAGAGCACAGGCTCCAGATGCGCAGGCTCAGTAGTTGTGGCTCACGGGCTCAGTTGCTCCGCGGCATGTGGGATCTTCCCAGACCAGGGCTCGAACCCGTGTCCCCTGCATTGGCAGGCAGATTCTCAACCACTGTGCCACCAGGGAAGTCCCTATTCAGATCAATTTTTAAAATTAATAGACTATAAAAGTGGTTGAATATAAGCATATAAAAGTGGTTGAATTAAAATCACTGGTTAAAAGTGGTTGAATATAAGCATATAAAATACTATAGCAATTACTAGTTAGAAAATGAGATTCTTAACAACACAAAAAGGTCTAAATGTGACATACATGTAATCTGAAAGAAGACCTTGAGACAGAGTATATTCCCTTGTCCAAGAAGATTGATAAAAATTGTTCTGTCACTCCCCCCAAAGCGTATAGGTTTGATACAGTTTAATTCAAATTCAACAGTATTTTGGCGGGGGTTAATTTTAATTTTTAGTTTATTAAGGTATAATTGCAGGCAATAAAATTCAAAGATCCCAAATGTATGGTTTAAATTTTGACATTGCATATACTGGTGTAACCAACACACGAATCAAGATGTTTAGGGATTTCCCTGGCAGTCCAGTGATTAAGACTCTGGGCTTCCACTGCAGGGGGCACGGGTTCTATCCCTGGTCAGGGAACTAAGATCCTGCAAGCCTCACGATGCAGGCAAAAAAACCAAACAGACAAACAAACAGAACATGTTTAGACCATTTCCCTCATCTCAGAAGTTCCCTTATGCCTTTTTCTAGTCAGCCACCTCTACCCCCCCACCTCCAACCCAACCCAGCAATCACTGTACTGATTTCTATCCTCAGAAATTGTTTTGCCTGTTTTTGAACTTCCTACAAATAGAATCATATAGTATGATTGGTTTTTCTTGTGTGTGTGTGACTGACTTTTTTTTTGACTCAAAATAGTGTTTTTGAAATGCACTTGTTACCACATTATTAGTAGTTTACTTGCTGAGTTTTCCATTGTTTACATTTTCCCATTGATGGACATTTGGGTTGTTTCCACTTTTTAGCTAATATGAATAATGCTACTATGCACATTCTTGTATGAGACTTTTTAAAAATAAATTTATTTATTATTTCATTTTATTTATTTACTGTTTTTGGCTGTGTTGGGTCTTCGTTGCTGTGTGCGGGGTTTTCTCTGATTGCGGTGAGCAGGGGCTACTCTTCGTTGTGGTGTGCAGGGGCTTCTCATTGTGGTGGCTTCTCTTGTTGCGGAGCTCGGGCTCTAGGCGTGTGGGCTTCAGTAGTTGTGGCTCGTGGGCTCTAGAGCGCAGGCTCAGTAGTTGTGGTGCACGGGCTTAGTTGCTCCGCAGCATGTGGGATCTTCCCGGACCAGGGATCGAACCCGTGTCCCCTGCATTGGCAGGCGGATTCTTTTTTTAAAAATTTATTTATTTTTATTTATTTATTTATGGCTGTGTTGGGTCTTCGTCTCCATGCGAGGGCTTTCTCTAGTTGCGGCAAGCGGGGGCCACTCTTCGTCGCGGTGCGCGGGCCTCTCACTGTCGCGGCCTCTCTTGTTGCGGAGCACAGGCTCCAGACGCGCAGGCTCAGTAGTTGTGGCTCACGGGCCAAGTTGCTCCGCGGCATGTGGGATCTTCCCAGACCAGGGCTCGAACCCGTGTCCCCTGCATTGGCAGGCAGACTCTCAACCACTGCACCACCAGGGAAGCCCTGTATGAGACTTTCTAAAAAATATTTATTTATTTATTTTATTTGGCCGTGTCAGGTCTTGGTTGCGGCGTGCGGGCTCTTCGTCGTGGCGCGTGGGCTTCTCTCTAGTTGTGGTGCTCCGGCTCCAGAGCGTGCGGGCTCTCTAGTTGTGGTGCTCAGGCTCAGTAGTTGAGGTTCACGGTCTTAGTTGCCCAACCAGGGATTGAACCCGCACCCCCTGCATTGGAAGGCAGATTCTTAACCCCTGGACCAGCAGGGAAGTCCCATATTCTTGTGTGAGATTTTTGTAGGCAAATACTTAGGAGTGGAATTGCCAGATCATAAGGTGGGTAGGTGCCAAAGTAGTTGAACAGTTTTAAACTGGTGTGAATGATTTTGGCAATTATTCTCAATTTCTTCTTGAAAAAATAAAGAGATGAAACTCGTTGTAGAATATAGTATAATATCTTAGTTAATACTCTTTAGACACCACTGATATGTGGATTGAGAACTGTGCATGTGTGTAATACCTAAATGTACATATTGAATCTGTTTACCTTTTTGGATGGGGAACTTGATCAGAGTGTTAGAGATCATACTCTATAGATGGATGGAGGAGTAGTGCTATTATGTACATACAGTCCTGCTATGATTTTGGCTATTAAAAATCTTTATATATAGACTTTCTATCTGGTGTTAATTTTACAAAAATCAGTGTGTGGTTAAGAGAGGAACTGGTGAAAGTTGGCATGTTTCTCTGTTTCTAGAACGTGAAAGGCTGTGTGAGGTTGTGTGTTATGTGCACATGTGCTAATTGGCAGGCAGCTTCTTGTCAAAGGTTGATTATGCCCAAACAGTATGGCTGCCTTGTACACTTACTCCTTGAAAAATTCTGTAATGCAGTTTCCTTCCAGAGCAACTTTTAAAAATGCTACCATTTAGATGTTCTCCAAGAAAATCCTTTATGTATTCTGACTTTTTTTTCTGAATGATCTGCCCTATTTCTTGTTACTCATGCACTTAATCTGGTGGTCTAGTTGTAGTTTCATGATGTGCTATTTGAGTTATTTTGGAAATTTTATTTTTTACAAATGCTGTGTTTTGAGCAGTAACGTATAAAAAGAGGGAATGGCTCTTAGCACAAACCACAGATTGTTGAATGAGTCATGTAGATCATTCCCACGTATGTGGAAAAATTACATCACTACCCAGTTCTGGGCTTTCTATTTATACTATCCTAGGCCAGCTTTTTAAAAAAATTTTTTTCTCCCTCATCCAGCTTGTCTTTTTTGAGGCAGTACAAAGCAAGCACTAAAAGAAACTCATGCTAAGTTACTTTTGGGCCTAAAGGAAAATGCTGTGAAATGAAGCATGTTGGCTAACTAATACTTTATCTTTAGAGTCCCAGAGAGACTTAAAAGATGTGAGTTAATAAAGTATTCTTTTTTTAAAATTAATTAATTAAAAATTTTTTTAGACATCTTTATTGGCGTATAATTGCTTTGCAATGGTGTGTTAGTTTCTGCTTGGCTGCGTTGGGTTTTTGTTGCTGCGTGCGGGCTTTCTCTAGTTGCAGCGAGCAGGGGGCTGCTCTTCCTTGGGGTGCATGGGCTTCTCATTGCGGTGGCTTCTCTTTGTTGCATAGCATGGGCTCTAGGCGCGCGGGCTTCAGTAGTTGTGGCTTAGTGGGCTCTAGAGCGCAGGTTCAGTAGTTGTGGCACACAGGCTTAGTTGCTCCGCAGCATGTGAGATCTTCCCGGACCAGGGCTCGAACCCGTGTCCCCTGCATTGGCAGGCAGATTCTCAACCACTGCGCCACCAGGGAAGTCCCCCTTATTTATTTTTTTATTGGAGTATAGTTGCTTTACACTGCTGTGTCAGTTTCTGCTGTACAGCAAAGTGAATCAGCCATGTGTATACATATATGCCCTCTTTTTTGGATTTCCTTCCCATTTAGGTCATCACAGAACACCAAGTAGATTTCCCTGTGCTATATAGTAGGTTCTCATCATTTATCTGTTTTATACATAGTAGTGTATATAAATCAATCCCAGTCTCCCAATTCACCGCCCCCCCTTGGTATCCCTACTTTTGTTCTCTACGAATACCAGACTTCTTTTAACTACTGAGGTAACTTACTTCTGCCATTTCTTTCTCCTTTCTGTTTGTTGTGTATAGGCACAGATGAAAATGATCTGGTTCCTGCTTTCAGTTTTATCACAGCTGGTGGAAAAGCTCATGTTTTACGAATGCAGTATAGAACAGATTTTGTAATCCCATTCGCGTTTCAGTTTTAGCTGTGTGATCTTTGGCAAATTAGTTTTATTTCTAGTGTAGCAATAAAAGTGGTACCTACCTTTATAAAGCTTTCAGGATTGAAAGAGAACATTTACAAAGGGCACAATCACTAGCATATGCATGTGTTCGTGTTAACTCTTGTCTATGGTTGGAGGTGTTACCAGCCATTGAGCATTCCCCCCAAAGCAGTAATCTACACCAGATCTACCCATGTCTGGCTTCTTGCTTACTGATTTCTAGGCTTAAAGTTTATTCTGTATGAATTATTTGGCCCAAAATATTTATTCATCAAATAGTTACTAAAACATACCCTTAGGCTTAGTTCTTTGCAGAGCATTGCCCATGAAAACTTTGTAATTTTTTAAATGTTAAACTATGTGTATTAATACCATTGTGAATAGTGTTTTCTGTTTTTTTCCATGCCTGTTGCACATTTTGTGCAAATTTTGGTTCTTCATGGTTATATTACTTTATCTTTGCATCACATATGAATAGCTTTATTTTGCTGTTTGTCCTTATTTTGACTAATTCTTTGTTCCAGGAGTTAGAATATGATTAATCATAGCATAATGTTTAAAGAGGGTTATTATTGGACTGGCACAATAGGAGTGCTTTAGGACAAATGCCTGAAACAAGATACTTAAGCTGAAACCTGATGTTTGTGTTGAGATTTTCTGGGAATAAGAGGGCTGAGTTGGGCATTAAGCAGCATTAAATAAATCCCATCTTGACAAAACAATTTAGACTTGCACTTATATTCTCAGGTGACCGGGTTATCGATGTAGGATCTGAGTGGAGAACTTTCAGCAATGATAAAGCAACAAAAGATCCATCTCGAGTTGGAGATTCTCAGAATCCTCTTCTGAGTGATGGAGATTTGTCTACTATGATTGGCAAGGTAATAAATCCATTCGGCAGGAAGTACCAGGTGCAGACTGACTAAAGACCTGTTTGGAAACTTTGCAAAAGTATCAGTCACTGCCCCAATGAGTAATCTTGATCTGAGAGTAAGATTTGCCAGTAATACTATTGTGAATGATGGTTGCCTTATGCATTTCTTCCATCTTAAATGGGAGACCAATAGATTGAAGTTACAGACTCTTTGTATCTCAGGCCCTTGTTTTCATGAAGCAATTTTGCACAAAAAATTGAGTGTAGTATGTTCTTTGAGTTCATATTGACATGTTCCTTGAATATTAGGAGTGTTTTCTCTTTTCCCTCGATACCACCTAAGATAAATTGGATATCAGTATAGACTATTTTCTTATACTGGTGAATTTATGACTTGCCTAAGCTTTACTTTCCTCATCAGTAAAGTGAGAATACTACTACTTTATAGAGATATTGAGGGTTATATGGGAAAGTATGTAAAGTATCTATAACACATGTAGTGTGTAGAATGTGTTCAATAAATGGTACCTGCTGCTATTATATAAAGCAGGAGCATAATCTTCCTGGCAGCCGGGCTGTTTTATTCTCTGTTATCTGAATTGGAAGTAGTAGTGGCATTATTCCAAAGGGCTCATCAAGGAAGTGTATGCTGTTTTAGGACGGAATCTGTACTACTGCATAGTCTATTTTTAAGAAAGTATTCAAAAGTAGGTCATTATTTTTTCATGGTCTGTAAATTACATATTAAGTTTGAAAAATGGTGTAGGCTAATTTAAAAAGTTTTCAATATTTAGAAATATTTTAAAGTAGGAGGTTTCTGTATTTGCTTTAGCTTTACAGGCTGGAAAAAAGTATACTAAGGACAATTTTAAATGTTTAAGATTGCAACTAATTAATGCTGTGACTTTTTTTAATGTTTAATTTTTTTCAATAGGAAATACATGATTCAAAAACAAAAATGTAAAAAAACCACAGTGGTTTTTCCTCACCCTTGACCCCTAAACTCTGTTTCTATTGCAGCCCCCTTTCCCTGTCAGAACAGGTAACCACTAATATTAGGTTCTCCTGTTTCCTTTGAAAGTTGTTTATGCCTATATGGCAAAGAAATTTTTTAAGATGGTACATTTGTCATATGTTAAATTTCTGAATGTATTTGGGGATATTTCTGGACTTTGCATCCTTTCTCTAACCTGGTCCAGTTAGTCCAGTGCCACACCACACTGTTCTGATATCTGGCTTTATTGCCCTTTTTCAGCATTTTCTTCACTTGTCTTTTCCATTTAGTTAGGATAACTGTGTTTAGTTTAAAAAAAACAAAACAAAACACAAAACTTGGGTATTATTTTCACTGAGTTTTGTTAGATTTATTTGCAAATTGCCTTAGGGAAAATTGACTTCTTAAGGAAAAAATCTTGTTATCCAGAAATATAGTATGCATTTCCATTTCCTTGGGTCATATGTCCTTCAGTGGATGTTTTAAAGTTTTCTTCATCAAGGTCTTGCATGTTTCTTAAGTTGATCCCTAGATATTTTATCTTTTTTGTTCCTGTTGTAATTGCAGCTTTTTCTTTCATTGCCTTCTAACTGGTTGATTACACATATGTAGGCTATTGATTTCTATTTGTTAATTTTGAACTTGCCCCTCTAATGAATTCTCTTATTTATAGCAGTTTGAGTGATTTTCTTGAATATTCTAGGTAAATACAAAGGTAGTATCTGCAAATAGTTTATCACTTCCGTCTCAAATTTGTACTTCTAATCTTTCTCTTGCTGAATTTTAATATAATTATACTAATGTAATTAATATAATTGTTATATAATAACATTATATAATTAAAATTACATCATATTGTCTACTTTTTCTAGTACAGTGTTAGAAAGTGGTAGTGGTAGGAGGTGTTTTTGTCTTCTGACTTCAGTGGTAATGCTGCTAATGTTTCTTCATTAATCATTGTGCTGGCTTTGGACTTGGGAGTTTTGTTTGCTTAACTTTTTTAAGCACCTTTGGAGATAATCATGTGACTTTTCTCCTAGGTCTATTAATATGATGGTTTATATTATTAGATTTTCTAATAATATATTTACATTTAAAGTATTTGCTAGAAAACCTCTTTAAAACCATCTTAACCTGGTACTTTTGAGGAATAGAGAGGTTGCTCAGGATAGATTTCTTGGGTAATATGGAGTCAGATTGTATAAGTTAAGTTTTCTTAGAAATTGTTCATTCAGGTTTTCAAAGTTTTTTGCATAAAGTTATAAAACTTTGTTTTATAGGGTACAGGAGCTGCAAGTTTTGATGAATTTGGTAATTCTAAGTACCAGAATAGGAGAACCATGAGTAGTTCTGATCGGGCAATGATGAATGCATTCAAAGAAATCACTACCATGGCAGACAGAATCAACCTCCCTCGAAATATAGTTGTAAGTTCTTGTCTTTAAGCCATGCTGGCTTTGACTTAGCATAATTTAGTGAAAACATGAAATATTGCTGTTGTGGCTAATTAAATGGCCTAGAATTAATTAAACTTAGTTTCTCTGCTTTGAAGGATCGAACAAATAATCTATTCAAGCAAGTGTATGAACAGAAGAGCCTGAAGGGAAGGGCTAATGATGCCATAGCTTCTGCTTGTCTCTATATTGCCTGCAGACAGGAAGGAGTTCCTAGGACATTTAAAGGTAAGTTTTTAGTTGCTTAGATAATAAATGTTACCTATTTCATATTAAAGTGACAGGCCAAAGTCAAGCAGCTTTGACAGTAGGTAGATAAGTCATGTCTTCCTGGTTACATACAGTAATCCACCTAAGTATCTTTCTAAACCGCCTTATTTTATTCCTTGACAAAAATTCTGTGATCATACTGATCATGTTCTTTTCAGGCTATTTCCCATGTAAAGTCATGTTAGTCCATGTAAGCCCTCTGTTCTTTGCTAGTAGGATCTTCTGACTATATCTTATGCGCTTTGAGGCCTGGCATCAGAAGCCTTTGTAGTAAGTCTGTACACTGGATGCACAGAAAAGTTTCTGCTCCCAGCACAGGTCTCTACAGGTGAGGGAGTCAAGCCTTAGAAAGCATGAATGAAACTTTTTCTCTTGAGTTAGACAGTTTGTATTTTCACACTTAGGTTGGAGGCTTTGCGAGAACCAGTGTTTTTCATCTAATTTGTAGTTTACCCATGAAAACATTACAACTTATTCACAGTGTTGCTGTGATACTTACACATTTTAGCTTAAGACTTTAATTACCCTTCATTCATCCATGAATATTTTTTACATTTTCTTGTGTCAGAGTGAAGAGGCAGTGACCATTATCATTACCATCTTTTGGGTTATTACAGCTAAAACTAAGGCTTTTGTTAAATTTATTCTGAAAGTGGTAGTTGAATTTTTAGGATAACACGGTCAAATATTTGATCTTATTTTTCTATAGCCTGTAATCTCAGGGATTGCATGTACGTATGACATTGTGTAACTTGAGAAGCCTTCTTTAGTTTGAGTATTTTCTTTCATCTTCTTGACATACTCCTTACTCCTTACAACAGATTAATACATAAATATCAAAGAAGTTTTTGATTGGTTGAAGAAACTTACTTGTATGAATTGAAACTTAAGTTAATATTTTGAAATATTAAGACCTACATTTAACTTTTTAAAAACTTCGTTTAAGTGTAATAAACATTTAAATTAACTGAGAAATTTTAAATTAGCTCTATGAGAAGTATCACTGAGAGGATTAGAGATTGATCTTTAAGGCATGATTGAATTTTGCAATTAGAATATATTACTTTTATAATCAGAAATGATAGATTTTAAAATGAACTACATGGCCTATGTGGATTTACTTAATTTTTTTTTCTTTTTAGAAATATGTGCCGTATCACGAATTTCTAAGAAAGAAATCGGTCGATGTTTTAAACTTATCTTGAAAGCTTTAGAAACCAGTGTGGATCTGATTACAACTGGGGACTTCATGTCCAGGTTTTGTTCCAACCTTTGTCTTCCTAAACAAGTACAGATGGCAGCTACACATATAGCCCGTAAAGCTGTGGAGTTGGACTTGGTTCCTGGAAGGAGCCCAATATCTGTGGCAGCAGCCGCCATTTACATGGCCTCACAGGCATCAGCTGAGAAAAGGACCCAAAAAGGTAGGATTGTTCATCCGGATGGGTAGGGGTAGTGATGAAATTAATGAAGGCTGTAGTATGTGATTGTATTTCCATTTTAAGTACAAAGCAGGTACAGGCCTACCTAGCTCTGTTGCACTTTGCAGATACTGCATTTTATTTATTTATTTATTTATTTTTTACAAATGGAAGGTTTATGGCAATTCTGAATTGTCAGATGATGGTTAGCATTTTTTTAGTAATAAAGTATTTTTTAATTGAGGTATATGCATTGTCTTTTTACACATAATTCTTTTGCACATTTAATAGACTACAGTATAGTGTAAATATAAATTTTATATGTACTGGGAAACCAAAAAATCCCTGTGATTTGCTTTACTGCAGTATTGGCTTTATTTCAGTGGTCTGGAACTGAACCTGCAATATCTCTGAGGGATGCCACTAAATATCCAGAGCCCATGTTTCAGAGGTAGTTCCTTAGCATCAAAACTCAAGAAAATACCGCATTTTAAGTGTCTCATAAATAAAAATACTTGGGGGCATAACCCTGTGTACAGACTTAACTTTTTTTTCCATTTGAATTAAGTAAGTAATTTTATTTTGTACATTTTTCATTTTTAGAAGTTTTTATTTGTTCCTCCTAAATTCTCCTGTTATTTTGAATAGTCTCTGTTTTTCTCCTCAAAACTTAACTTTTTAAATCTTGAGAGGAGGTGGCCATGCTTTGTTTCTCATTAGCTGGCATGGTACCCTACAGAGAGGCACACTATAAATATGTGTTGACCATCAAGTTTTAACTTTCTGTGAAACCTGTTCTCTTCTTTTGTATGCTATTCAGTTTCTTCATGAAAATGCTAACATGAGTAGTTCAACCTTCTGCAGCTATTTTTGAATTTACTGTTGTAGAACTTTCAAGCAGAAGTATTAAGTGAATTTCTTTACAAGCATGCATTCATTAATTAGTTCCATGATCCTCAAAAAGATTTATAAAGAAAAAGGAGCAGTCAATTCTAAATTTAAAAGTGAGGTAGTGAAATTACTTGCTGCCCAGCAGCCAGTTGACATTCACATAGTTGACATTGATTGGTATTTATGTCTAGAAAAATATAATGCAACATAAGATAAGGAAATTTAAAATTAGCTAATTGTGCACTGATGGCAGCATCCACACTGAAAAGCTGTAAAATCTCACCGATTTGAACTGGCTCTGAAAAGATGGTAAAATGAGTTTGTATTAAAGGGTGTGTTTAAAAAATCTATTTTGATTAAGTATAACTAACCAAATAATTGTCAAGTGGCAGTCCTTTGGGACTTGGTTTAAAAAAATGGAAGGAAAATATGACACTGACTTTGAATGGTAAAAGTGGATCCTTGGATTCTGTAATAGACTGTAGAAATAACTCGTGTGAGCTCAATATATATGCTCAAGTATGTGTTTATAATAGTGAAAAACATCTATATCATGCTATAATATACAGCTGTTTGACCTCGGATATGTTAAGTAGAAAAAAGAGGTTGTAGAAGAATACTTAGAGGGACTTCCCTGGTGGTCCAGTGGTTAAGACTCCACGCTCCCAATGTTAGGGGGCCTGGGTTTGATCCCTAGTCAGGGAACTAGATCATCACACATATCGCAACTAAAGATCCTGCACGCGGCAACGAAGATCCCACGTGCTGCAACTAAGACCCAGAGCAGCCAAATAAATAAATATTTTTTTTAAAAAAGAAAAATACCAACATGATCCCATTTTGGTTTTAACCTAACAAGAACCTCTTAATAGAGGTTTAGCTAGGGGAGACGTTGCAGGGGAACTTTTAAACACAGAACTAATAATATTAAGTGAATTTCTTTACAGGAATGTATTCATGGATTACTTCTGTGATCCTCAAAAAAATTTATGGTGAAGAAGTCAGTTCTAAATACAATGAGCAATATAATAGCTATCACACATAGTGCTATGCCTTGAGCACTGTTTAAGTGTTTTCCATATAGTAAACCTTTTAAATTAATTCGACAGTGCTTTGCGAAAAGTACTAATACCATTATTATTGTTGTTACTGTAGCCCTGCTTTCTACTTTTTAGTTTTTGAAAATATTTTTGTTTTCTTTTTCACTTAGACGTTTTATAGTACCATGTCCCACAAATGCAGGTAGTAGAAGGGGAGGTAGGATGGAAGTTAAACTTAATATTTTGATTTTTGTCTTTTAGAAATTGGAGATATTGCTGGTGTTGCTGATGTTACAATCAGACAGTCCTACAGGCTAATCTATCCTCGGGCCCCAGATCTGTTTCCTACAGACTTCAAATTTGACACCCCTGTGGACAAACTACCACAGCTATAAATTGAGGCAGCTAATGTGAAACTCCTATGAACACTGAACTTTGCCTGTTGTACATAGCCTATACAAAGTGCTGGATTGAGCCTTTAATAAGGAAAAACGAAAGACGTGGTACGCATTCCAGGGCTAAATATTAATTGCTTGGCATTCATATGTATATACTAGTGAAACATATTTAATGATTTAAATTTCTTATTCAATTTGCTTTCTTTTGTAGCAATCTAGGAAACTGTATTTTGGAAGATATTTGAAATTATGTAATTCTTGAATAAAACGTTTTTCAAAACTAAAGTTTTTGTTACAATTATGTTACATGTAATTTATAATTTATATAATTTATAATTACAAATAATGCATATTGCAGCTAATAAAGCTGATAGAGGTCCTTGTTTTCCATTATTTTTTCATATATATTTAATTTTCTTATTTTAATAAAGTTATGGAAATAACAGGCTTTTGAGGAACCACTGTTGAACATATTTAGTTTGCAGTTTAAAAGGAGGTGTGTGTGTGATTTCTTAATATATGTATATTAAAAAGTAAGAAGTGATGAACAGGGCCTTGAAAGGCAGTGGCTTTAGAGATATAAGAATGTTTAAGTAGGTGTTTTTTCTCAGTGAGCTTACTGAGCAGAAGATGATGCTAGTAAATAGTAACAGACAGATTTCAATTTCCAGATGTTTACATTTCACTGTATAGAATCTGCGTATCTATCTACAGTTCTTTGTTATTTTTACTAATTGAGATACTCAGTCTAAAGAATATTTAAAATGGAGATTATTGGGCCTGAGGATGTCCAGGAATTTTTTTAACAAGCACCTTCCCCCTGGGTGATTGTGATGTGTAGATGTTTTGCATCTCACTCTTTGAGGAACACTGATTTAAGGTCTCTTGACTCTTAGGCAATGTAAGTGAAGACCAACAACATTTTGCCCTTTTGCCAGCTAGGTAGTTTGTACAGGGGACTTGAATCCATGCTAAACAAACATCCCCACTGCTGTAAAACAGGTGTCATGGTTCTTATACATTTGTAAAAAGGTTAGCACTAGATTAAAAGGACAATCTCCTATTGTGGCCTTGGTGGGCAGATTGCAACTCTGGTCCAGAGAGGAACTTTCCCCTCTATAAGATCAGACTTCCACTGTCATTCCTCTTGACCATGGAAGGGGGATAGGTATTGGACCACGAAGACAAATGGTATTTCTCCCTTATACTAAATGTAGGACACTCAAACACTACTACTCAAAGCTGTGGAAGAACACCAGACAAATCAACACAAGAACACTATAACCCAAATACAGGATTGCAAGGATAGTGATGAAATGTATACGCCAGGCACGTAGAACCCATCTTACCCAGAGTGAGACCGAAGAAGAAAAGAATTCCTAGGTTAATGTCCCTTTCTGGGCACCATGTTTTGGCCCCCAGCACCACACATCTCCATCTGTCCAAGTATGGACTGAGAGCAGTAGCCTCCCTCCTCTAATGCTCCCCAGTTTCTAGTGATGGACCACAGAAGTCCCATTCAGTAATGACGACTCTGCAAGCTGCAGCCAGTTAAGTAAATCTTAAAATAGTTATTTTTGCAATTATCGAAGGTTAGTGCATGCACATTATAGAACATTTGGAAAATGCATAATGAAAACATCCATGAGCCACCCAGAAATAGCCACCAGCGTTTTGGTATTTTTTTTCTTTCCAGCTGTTTGCTATGCTTTATTTTTAAAACGTAGCTGCAGTTCAGGTATAGTAATGTGATTTGTTTAGTTTTTTTCATTTTCCTGGCTACGAAAATGTATTAGGTAACTAGAAAAATGCAGCTAAGCATAAAGGGAAGGGAGGGACCTAGCTTCTGCCACTCAACTAGGTGAACATTTTGGTCTACTTTTTAGAATACATTTTAAAAACATGGGTCAATAAAACTGATTTTAAAGAGTCACCTGTGGGCAGAGGGTGTATTTGCTTTTTTAGAGAATGGAGCTTTTATAGCCTTACCTCAAGGTATGGAAAACTCCCCCTACACAGGTGGGCAGCCACCTCACTGAGAGCTGATCATGTGTAGAATTTGAAGCCTGTTTCTGTTTGGGGCCTACATTTTTAGCGAGTTAGGAATATTAGTGAGCGATGCAAGGCCATTTCTATGACGATAAAGTAGATCCATCCTGTTCATGCTAGCATCTTAAACAGCTGAAAACTTGGTTACTGTGGCCCCTTCCATTCGGGTATTTAAAACAAAGACTTGCTGGAAGCCACTTTTATGGACCATTTCTATTACTCTAGTTCAAGGATTTGATTATAAGTTTCATGGAATCTGAGTTTGCTCCGGTCTGATCTCCCCATTTTGTAGTTCAGAGAAGCCTAGAGAAACCAAAAGCTCTGTCCCAAGTTCACTTAGCAGAGATGGGACTAACTCAGGTCTCGATCACTCAATCCACTGCTCCTTTCCACTGAACCATACTGTTGAAGCTTATTTCATAGGAAGCTGCTTCAGGCCTGACTTTAGTTGTAGCTTTCAAATAGACTTCAGTTTATAAATGAACAGAATTATTCAATGCAATACTTGTATCTGGCTCTTTGGGGAAAGCTCTTCAGAGTTGAATTTTTGAATTATTTTTAAATCAGCTCAGGTAACAAGGAGTTAATAGCTAGAAATTGTTCTTTTAGCTCTTCCTCCAAATGAAATGCTTCTTAAACTGAATGTCTCTTGATAGTAAGCCTCTGTGTTCAAAGCAACAAATGTACTTTACCCAGGGTTGTCTTTGGTTTCTGAGCTAATTTTGTATCACAGGTGCAAGATTTACTTTGATTATCAAGATTAACAGCTGGGAGGGGTCAGCCTATTACCCATCTGGTCCTAATCCAGCCAAGAGGCCTCTGTGCCCCATGCCAATATTTCCAGTTGTCAGTGGCCCTGACTTTTCCTGTTGCTGGAGTTTTAATCTCATTTGCAAACTGTGGAGCTACTGAGAGATTTTTGGCCCCCTGAACACCTCACTCTCTCCCTCCCAGGTATTATACACATACATACTTCTTACATCAGGATCTCAAGGTCTTAAGGTGTCACTGCAAAACCACTATTTATTTGGCTGATCTCTAGGCCATAGGGATGCCAGCATCTCTCAAGAGCACAAACTTCCATTCATAATCCTTACTGGCATTTCTCTGGCTGGGGGGACTTTTAACTGCCATTCTAGGGCACTCAAGCTCATACTTGGTGAAAGAGGAGCAGGGAAAATGTGACCATGAAACTTTTCTTTTGCAGAGTATCACAACCTCATGGTCTTTCTCTGATCTGCAACAGCCTATGGCTGCTATAGCCGTTTTTTGGGGTTTTTTTAGGTCATCATTCCTCTTAAGTCGATTTACAATGTTGTGTTAATTTCTGCTGTACAGCAAAGTGATTCTGTTATATATACTTTTTTTAAAGATTCTTTTCCATTATGGTTTATCATAGGATATTGACTCTGTGCTGTACAGTAGGACCTTGTTGTTTATCCATTCTATATATAATAGCTGCTAACCCCAACCTCCCACTCCATTCCTCCACCAGCCCCCTCCTCCTTGGCAACCACAAGTCTGCTCTCTATGTCCATGAGTCTGCTTCTGTTTCGTAGATAGGAGCATTTGTGCCATATTTTAGATTCCACATATAAGTGATATCATGTGGTATTTGTCTTTCTGACTTACTTCACTGAGTGTAATAATCTCTGGTGGCATCCATGTTGCTGCAAATTGCATTATTTCATTCTTTTTTATGGCTGAGTAGTATTCCATTGTATATCCATTCATCTGTCAATGGACATTTAGGTTGCTTCCATGTCTTGGCTATTGTGACTAGTGCTGCTCTGAACACAGGGGTGCGTGTATCTTTTTGAATTAGTTTTGTCTGGATATATGCCCAGGAATGGGATTGCTGGATCATATGGTAGTTCTAGTCTTAGTTTTCTGAGGAACCGCCATACTGTTTTCCATAGTGACTATACCAACTTACATTCCCACCAACAGTGTAGGAGGGTTCCCTTTTCTCCATATCCTCTCCAGAATTTGTTATTTGTAGAGTTTTTAGTAATGGCCATTCTGACCAGTGTGAGGTGGTACCTCGTTGTAGTTTTGATTTGCATTTCTCTAATAATTAGTGATGTTGAGCATCTTTTCATGTGCTTTTTGACCATCCATATGTCTTCTTTGGAGAAATGTCTGTTTAGGTCTTCTGCCCATTTTTTGACTGGGTTTTTTGTTTTCTTGTTGAGTTGTATGAGCTGTTTGTGTATTTTGGAGATTAATCCTTTGTCAGTTGCATCGTTTGCAAATATTTCCTCCCATTCTGTAGGTTGTCTTTTCATTTTGTTTATGGTTTCCTTTGCTCTGCAAAAGCTTGTAAGTTTGATTAGGTCCCATTTGTTTATTTTTGTTTTTTATTTCTATTGCCTTGGGAGACTGGCCTAAGAAAACATTGGTACAATTTATGTCAAAGAATGTTTTGCCTATGATCTCTTCTAGGAGTTTTATGGTGTCATGTCTTATGTTTAAGTCTTTAAGCCATTTTGAGTTGATTTTTGTGTATGGTGAGAGTGTTCTAACTTCACTGATTTACATGCAGCTGTCCAGCTTTCCCAACATCACTTGAAGACATAACAACCGACACTGCAGAAATATAAAAAAACCATAAGGGAATACTATGAACAATTAGGCCAACAAATTTGACAACCTAGAAGAAATGCACAAGTTTCTAGAAACACACAGCCAACCAAAATTGAATCAAGAAGAAATAGATAATTTGAACAGACTGATCACTAGAAGTGAAATAGAATCTGTAATTTAAAAACTCCCTACAAAGCAAAAGTCCCCTCCAAACAAAAGTCCAAAACCAGATTGCTTCACAGGCAAATTCTACCAAACATACAAAGAGGAACTTATACCAATCCTTCTCAAACTCTTCCAAATATTGAAGAGGAGGGAATACTCCCAAAGACATTCTATGAAGCCACCATCACCCTGATACCAAAGCCAAAGACACCACCAAAAAAGAAAATTATAGGCCAATATCTTTGATGAATACAGATGCAAAAATTCTCAACAAAATATTAGCAAACCAATCCAACAACATATAAAAAAGATCATATGCCACAACTAAGTGGGATTCACCCCAAGTTCACAAGGATGATTCAATATACACAAATCAATCAATGTGATACACCACATAAACAAAAAACAAGTGATCATCTCAGTAGACACAGAAGAAGCATTTGACAAAATTCGACACCCATTCATGATAAAAACTCTTACCAAAGTGGGTATAGAGGGAACATATCTCAACATAATAAAAGATATTTATGACAAACCCACAGCCAATATAATGCTCAATGGTGAAAAGCTGAAAGCCTTCCTGCTAAAATCTGGAACAAGACAAGGATGCCCACTCTCACTTCTTATAATCAACATAGTTTTGGAAGTCCTAGCCACAGCAATCAGACAAGAAAAAGGAATAAAACGTATCCAAATTGGAAGGGAAGAGGTAAAACTGTCATTATATGCAGATGACATGATACTATATATAGAAAACCCTAAAGACTTCACAAAAACTACTAGCACCGATAAACAAATTCAGCAAGGTAGCAGGATACAAGATTAACATGCAGAAATCAGTTGCATACTTGGGAATAAACCTGACCAAGGAGGTGAAAGACTTATACTCTGAGAACTATAAAACATTAATAAAGGAAACAGAAGATGATTCAAAGAAATGGAAAGATATCCTATGCTCTTGGCTTGGAAGAATTAATATTGTTAAAATGGCCATACTACCCAAAGCAATCTACAAATTTAATGTGATTCCTATCAAATTACCCATGAAAATTTTCACAGAACTAGAACAAATAATCCTAAAATTTATAGGAACCATAAAAGATCCAGAATTGCCAAAGCAACCTGAAGAAAAAGAACAAAGCAGGAGGCATAACCCTCCCAGACTTCAGACAATACCACAAAGCTACAGTAATTAATCAAAACAGCATGGTATTGGCACAAAAACAGACACGTGGATCAATGGAACAGAATAGAGAGCCCAGAAATAAACCCACACACCTACGGTCAATTAATCTTTGACAGAAGAGGCAAGAATATACAATGGGAAAAAGACAGCCATTATTTGAAATAAATGTTTTGAGACACCTGGGAAAGAAGATCATTGGTATGTAAAGTACTTAACAAGAGTAATAAAAACAAGCAAAGAGTGATATTATGTTGAATTTAAGATTCTGCCAAAAGATATTTTGTTTTAAATTGACATAGCTGAGAAAGTTAAAACCACAAAAGAATTGGGTTTAGTGCTCTTAAAGATGTTAGAAAGGCTACTTTGTTCTATACTGTTCTGAAAGACAGGTCTAGGATGCAAAAGTTACATGGAGCTCCCAGACGACCATGTGGTCAGGTTGAAGACTTCACTGAAGGTATTTAAGCAGAGACTTAGCTGATCTGTAAGAGACTTCTCTGGAAAGACCTTACTGCCTCTGTGGTTCCTTCTAGCTCTACGGCTATGAGACACCAGAAAACTTAATGATGGACTCAGAACTTTCAACATCTTCCTGCATTGCTGTGGCCCAACAAATATTATCTGGTATTTGAACAACTCCTTTCACTGTCCTAATTTGTCCTTGTGAGCAGAGGTCTTCTCTTCAGTACAAAAGAGGGGCCTGGATTTTGGCCCTTATACCACAGTTTAGCTCTGTGACTTTGAGTCGACCATCATATTGGAGATGGTCAATGACAGCTCTAAGGCATTTTATTAAGGGTCTTCTAGTAGCATGGACATCCAACTGTGTAGGCTAGGGGCTTTGACGGAAGACCTCAGAATTAGCTCCAGTGAGTGACAAACTGGGCCCCCAGCCTGCTTCTGCTCTGACTTTGTTATGTGCTGGAGTAATACTGAAGATTTTGTTTGAAAAGGAAGGTTAAAAATCAATGACCTACTATAACTCTATCATTTTACAGATGAGAACATTAGGGTGAAATGTTCACATATCACTAGTAAGGTGAAATCACTTGTCCAAGGTCACACTAATAGTAGCAAAATAAGGGCTAGTCCTAGGTCTCTTTGCTACCTCCATGTGATGATTTTCCAAGTGGCTATAAGTTTTAAGTGACAGCTTATATGTGGAATTTCTCTACAGATTAGGAAGAACTAAACTTAAATAAGGGATGACTCTTGTGGTGGTTGTCAGAGGGACACTTTTATTATGTTGGAGCCCAACTACAATTCATATCAACAACTAATCGTAGGTTGAATCTCAATCACTCATAGAAACTTCCTAATATTTTATATTATTCTAAATGTCTTTGTATAGAGCAAAGCAGGCCATTCCTTCCTTCATCCTCCACTATGAAGACTCTGGAGATACAAGATGCAAGAGGTGAATAAGGCATGCCCTGTACTGATGCTATGAGCAAGTATAAGATGGAGGTGTGTACAAAGCCCAAGGGAGTCAGAGAGAAGAAGACATTCATTCTACCTGTGTGGAAAGAGCAGGGCACAAAGAGGAAAAAAGTACTTAATTGGAAAGGCCCTTAAAGGATAAGTGGAAATCACATTGATTGGGGAGACATTTCTGTGATGTGGTTGGTATATGGCCCCTATGGGCTACCTGTAGTCAGTCCTAGTCCTTTGTTTCTACCACCTGAAGAATCCTTATTCATCCATTTTTCTCTCTTCTAACTGTCTTATCCTAGTTTAGGCCTTTATCATCTCCCACAGTTGCTGAGGTGGCTCCAAGCTACTGCTCCAGGCTTCAGCCTTGAACCCTCTGATCCATTCTCCCCATGCAAATCTAACCACATTTCTCCCAGCTGAAGATGCTTCAGTGGCTCTGAGGCATAGGTGATTTATCAGAAAGCTAATGAAACTTAAGGTGCACTTGCACAGACCCCTTCCTAGGCTCTGAACTTAATTCCGTAGCTATAAATACAAAATCATGGATTTCTTAAAGAGGGCCCCCCAAATTGTATATACTTTTGGCCCCGCAAAATTTAGATCTGCCCCTATGACAAATAACCCTTTCTGATGTGGAGAAAAGGGAACCCTCCTACACTGTTGGTGGGAACGTAAATTGGTACAGCTACTATGGAGAACAGTACGGAGGGTCCTTAAAAAACTAAAAATAGAGCTACCATATGATCCAGCAATCCCACTCCTGGGCATATAACTGAAGAAAACCATAATTTGAAAAGATACATGCACCCCAATGTGCATAGCAGCACTATTTACAATATAGCCAAGACATGGAAGCAACCTAAGTGTCCATCAACAGATGAATAGATAAAGAAGATGTGGCACATATATACAAGGGAATATTGCTCAGTCATAAAAAAGAATGAAATAATGCCATTTGCAGCAACATGGATAGCCCTAGAGATTATCATGCTAAATAAAGTAAGTCAGACAGAGAAAGATGAATATCATATGATATCACTTATATGTGGAATCTAAAAAAAATGGTACAAAGGAACTCATTTACAAAACAGAAACAGACTCACAGACTTCAAAAACAAACTTATGGATACCAAAGGGGAAAGGTTGGGAGAGGGCTAAATTAGGAGTTTGGGATTAACATATACACGCTGCTATATATAAAATAGGCAACCAACAGGACCTACTATATAGCACAGGGGCCTCTACTCAATATTCTGTAATAACCTATGTGGGAAAAGAATCTGAGAAAGAATAGCTATATGTATATGTATAACTGAATCCCTTTGCTGTACACCTGAAATACAACATTGTAAATCAACTATACTCCAATATAAAATAAAAATTAAAAACAAACGAGCAAAAAAAACCACCTTTCTGAACAGAGCCCACAATGCCTGCATATGACCCTTTCTTTCCTAGTCTTTACTCACCTACTCCATTGCAGTTTTTACATATACTCCAGCTACAGTGAAGTTTCATTTCCTCAAAAGTGCCATGTTCTTTCATCTGTATCATTAAGCTCTTGGAGCAAGGGGTACACAGATGAACAAAGAGAGAATGGATGTTAATCCTTTTTGTCTTCTAGAAAGGAAGAATAAGGAAGAAGGCTCCAGTGGTTAACAGTCTGGAAGTTTACACGTCAGTTTTGCAACTGTTCCATTTTTTTTCCCAACAAAAAGCATTTATTGAGCAACTAGACACTCTCAGTATGTGTTATGTTTAACAAATGGTGTGGTAGTTCATTTGTGGGAATTTTGTCCTTTTGAATTCCTTGATACCCATCCATTCATTCATTTATTCAATCATGCATTGACTACAGTGAGCTTAAGAGCATGAATCTTGCTAACAGACTGGGTTTGAGTCCTGCCTCTTCCACTTACTATGTGACTTTGCACAAGTTACTTAGCTCTCTTAAGTCTCAGGTTTCTTATTTATAAAATGAGAATATTACAGTGCTTTTTTCACAGAGTTGTTGTGAAGATCCAATATGGTAACACAAAATACCTGATTTTTAAAAATGAAGGTTATTGCTTTATAAAAGGCTATTACTATTTATTGAACACTACAGTGTATCAGCGACATGGCACTTTTGAGGAAATGAAACTTCACTGTAGCTGGAGTATATGTAAAAACTGCAATGGAGTAGGTGAGTAAAGACTAGGAAAGAAAGGGTCATATGCAGGCATTGTCGCTGCACTGTAACACAAAATACCTGATTTTTAAAATGAAGGTTATTGCTTTATAAAAGGCTATTACTATTTATTGAACACTACAGCGTATCAGTGACAGAGCTGTGCACTTGGCATCTAAGATGAATAAAACACAACTTTTGGAGAGAAGAGACATGTAAACAAATAAATGCAATAAAGCATGGAGAGTATTTTGCAGGTTATGGTGGGGACACAAGAGGATTTGACTAATTCTGTGTTGGGAGAGAGTGGTCAGAGAAAGATTGTTTTACTTTAGCAGAATCCGGAAGATGATTAGCACTTAAGTTCACTGGGTTTAGCCCCATCTCTGGGAAGAGTGAAGATGATCACCATGAATTAAACAAGGAGGCCTCATACTGCATGGTTCCTGTGGGGATTACAAGCAGTTTGGCTGTCTTGCTCTCCTCCCATCAACATGTAAACACATTCCAATCTCTTCTGTGTCCTAAACTCCTTGATCCCTGGCACTTTCTTGATCTTCATAGCCAAACTTCTTGAAAGATTCCCCCTCATTCCCACTGTAAAGCATTGCAGGCTAGTTTCGGCCCTGGGCACACCAGTAAAACTACTCTCGTCATGGTCTCAAAAATATCCATGTTGCTAAAGCAGGTGGAACATCTCAGACCTCATCTTCACCAATTAACACTTCACATTGTTGTCCATTTTCAATCCTCTTTGAAACTCTCTTTCCCTAGGCTTCCATAATACTAATTCTCTCCTCATTTCCTTCCTACCTCTGGTTACTGCTTTTAGGTCTCTGTTGAGTCTTCCTCTTCTACTCATCCCTTAGACTTTTGTCCTTGGTTGATCCTTTTATCTTCTTGCTCACCACACTCAACCTTAAGTGATCTCATCTACTCCTGTGACTTCAGTTACCATCCAACGACCCTCATATCTCCAGCCCAGTCCTCTTCCTGAATCCTATGCTTGGACATCTCAACATGGATAAGTATAAAACATACTACAGAAAAAAGAAATATATATGCATTCTGTTTTATTTAATTTATATAGGTTTTATTAAGTAAACTAGAGGTAATTTCCAGTTCAAAACAGTTATGCACACTTCAATTCAGACTGCTCTTTTCTTCAAAGGCCTCATTTCAAAGGTCTCCAATTTGGAGTGTTAGCTTCAAATGACAACATTTAAAAGGCCATTTTGGCATTTATTTTCTACCTATTCTAATTAGATTATAACACAAACAACTTGAGGGAGTAGTAAAGCAGTAGTATCAGTGTGTAAAGATAAAGCAGGTACCAAGGAGGCATCAGGGGTTCTTTAGAAATCGAATTGCAATTTATTTACTTTATACAAAAGATCCTGGGCTCTGATGAGTCCAGGATGGTGGATTAGAAAAAGCTACAACTCTTTTTTACAGTGTTTAGATGCTAGAAATCCCTGGACGTCTACTAAGTGGTTTACATGCAGTTTGGAGGTCAGAGATAAAATTACTGGGATTAAGGTTTTTTCACACAATTTCAAATTTGTAAAAGATAAAAGTAGTTACTATTTCCATAGAAACCTAACTCTTTTGTTAATACTTACATTCTTAAATATTTCATGCATACTACACAGACTGCGTTAATCAGATAAGGCAATAAGGTATTTGTCATTTGCATATTGTTTAGTTTCGGTTAGTTTGCATTTTTCATTATTTTTATTGTATTGCATTATGTCCATATTTCAAGAAGTAAACCGACAACTCAAAAGTAGCTCACTGAAATATAAAAGCATGAAGAAGCAAATGCTACAATTCAGCATAATGCTGTAAATGTCAAAAATACTGAACTGGATTCCATTGAGAATCTAAAATGGGAATCTGTACACTTGGAGGAGTAAATTTGTGAGTGTGATGACTTTGTATAAACAGCTAAAAAGAAAATAGAAATTAGGAACTATAAAAACAATCACCTGAAAACTGGATTTTTTTTTTTAGGACCACTGATCTGCTTGCCTGTTTCCTACTGAGGCATTGAAAGTAGTGACATGAGGTTTTTAAGCTTTCATATTAATTTTTTTTTTTTTTGGCCGCGCCGCACAGCATGCGGGGGATCTTAGTTCCCCGAACAGGGATCGAATCTGTGCCCCCTGCAATGGAAGTGCGGAGTCTTAACCACTGGACTGCCAGGGAAGTCCCTCCTATTAATTTTCAAATAAAGTATACTGGTCTCTTTGGTAAACTGAACAAATTTTTCTTAAACAAGTAAAAATAATGCTTTCTAGTATGAAATTGAATCACCATATAGACTCTTAAAAATGAGGGTCTATAATGGCAGAAGAGAGATGAAAATATGAAATGAGGATAAGTTGAAAAAGAATCCTGTGATGCTCCATTTAAATTAGCATGAACTCATGATTTTGAAAAAGGTTTATTTTCTTTGTCTATCAGCTGAAAGGGTCTAGATATCATGACTTCACAATAGCAATCAGATTTTAGTTCCTATTC
Organism: Balaenoptera acutorostrata; assembly: GCF_949987535.1. Lineage (NCBI taxonomy): Eukaryota > Metazoa > Chordata > Mammalia > Artiodactyla > Balaenopteridae > Balaenoptera > Balaenoptera acutorostrata. The sequence goes on along the minus strand of NC_080064.1, from coordinate 78,838,771 downwards.
TTTCTCAAAAAAAAAAAAAAAGGCTAATTCCAGGTTTGCAGGGAACACAAAAAGTGGGCCTGGAACATCTTATAGTGCAAGAAAGCAAGGAGGTACTCAAATGGGCTCAAATCTGGGAACAATTTAAGCATCCAAGAAAAAAGCAGTAATAGTAATGGATTATAACACAATGATTTTAAAAAGTCCTTGCATCCATAGTGATACTCAAATTAAAAAAAAAAAAAGTGAGGTTACGAGGAAAAAGGGAAAGCTTCAAAAAAACAAAAACAAGAATGGCAGCTAATGCATGTAGATGAAATACTAGAGTTGGAAAATTATTTTTCAACTCCCAGTGTAATAATTTACTCAGATGAGTATTGCAAGGAAGGTTGTTTGGAAATAAAATGATCTCAAGTATTACCTCAGATTGTCTTAGTTATAAGGGTAAAACTGTATCTTCAGAAAGAGAGATCTGATGATCACCACCTTAACCAAGTGATCAAACTTAGTGGAAAAATTTGAGATTACTATCTCCCGATGTGATGCAGTAAGATGTAATACCACTGATTGTAGTTAGTATTCCTGGGGGAAGGGAGAGGGGAGTTTTAACTTTATTCTGTCTTCATCTTACTTTCAGGGGGAGTTAACTGTTGACTGGTCTAATTTAAAACCAACTTAAACAAAAAGTTTGTAGTGTAACAGAAAAGGCACTGGGCAAGGAAAGGGTCATAGTTCTGGCTCTGCCACTTAGCAGCTGTGTGAGCTGGAGCAACTTACTTCACTCCACCAACTTCATAGGGTAGTCTTGGGGATTAAATGAGACCATATATGGAAGACTAAAGTTTTAAAATATACTATTTTACTTCTAAAAATAGAAAAAGATGGTAATACTAATGTCACCAGCACTCAATGGTTTCAAGTCAGAGACCTGATTAATATAGGATGACAAGCAAGTGAATAAAGTAGATCTGAGTAGAAAGGGGAAAAAAAAAGGCAAAGTCTAAAAAGTCAGTGAAAACAGGAACCCTTAAACTGCCCTAGAAAATCCAGTGCCAAGATGGTGATCTTCATATCTTGGATTTCTGGCTTTCTGTTTATGTGTGTTCATGCCTAGGAGATACACAGTGCTGATTATTTGAAGGGAGGAGGGGTATTTTACAAATTACTCTACATAATTATATTTCCTTGACAACACCAAATAGGTATTTAATTTATACAAATATCTACTTGGCATGCACACACACACAAGAAAGAAAGAAAAAGAAATTTTGTAACTAGTCTTGTCTCTCATTCTACTCCATCTCTTACAACATACTTCCTAGATGTTAGCCCATCAGTTAAACCTATTCTCAATTTAAGAATAGCAATGTGTTTTGATGCTGGAGGACAAACTTATTCCTTTGACATAAAGACAGTATTTCTGTCTCCAATGTAAAGGAAAATAAAGCTACAACAAAATTAGCATGCAATCAAAACTGGAATGAGAAAAATGTCAAGCAAGAAATAAAAAGGCATCCAAATTGGAAAGGAGGAAGTAAAATTGTTGTTCGAAGATTATACGATCTTAAGAAAACCCTAAAGACTGAAACAAAAAACTATTAGAACTAATGATCAAGTTCAGTAAAGTTGCAGGATGTGAAATCAACATATAGAAATCAGTTGTGTTTCTATACACAATATCTGTATTACCCAAAGCCATCTATAAATTCAATGCAGTCCCTATCAAAATTCAAATGACATTTTCCACAGGAAAAAAAAAATCCTAAAAATTTGTTTGGAGCCACAAAAGACCTCGAGTAGCCAAAGCAAACCTGAGAAAGAAAAACAAAACCAAAGGCATTCACACATCCTCATCTCAAACAGTACTACACAGCTATAGTAATTAAAACAGCACAGTACTTGCATAAAAATTGACATAGAACAGTATAGAGAGCCCAGAAATAACCACCCCCTGCATTTATAGTCAATTAATATTTGACAAGCGATCCAAGAACACTCAATGGGGAAAGGATAGCCCCTTCAATAAATGGTGTTAGGAAAACTGGACAACCACATGCAGAAAAATGAAACTGGACCTCTCTCACACCACTCACAAAAGTTAACTCAAAATGGATTAAAGACTTAAAACATAAGACCTAATACCATAAAACTCCAAGAAGAAAACATAGGAAAAAAGCTCTTTGACACTGGTCTCGGCAATGATTTTTTAGATATGACACCAAAAGCACAAGCTACAAAAGCAAAAATAAGTAAGCAGGATTACATCAAACTAAAAAGCTACTGCACAGCAAGAGACAACTAACAAAATGAAAAGGCACCCTACAGAATGGGAGAAAATGTTTGCAAACCGTGTATCAGATAAGGGGTTAATATCCAAAATATATAAAGAACTCATACAACTCAATACCAAAACAAACAAACAATCTGCTTGATGAGGCCCATGTACAAATCCTTCCAGTGATTCTGATACACCCTAAAGTTTGAGAACCACTAGACTAAGGAAATTTAGTACTGACGCACTTCATGGTAGTGAGATGAGTCGGCATGGTTGTTCAGATGCAGAGATAGATTTAACAGGGATTTGGGTGGGAGTTTAACAGGGCTGTACAAAGAAGCAGGAAAGGAGCAGGGAGCTGAGGATCACATACGTGGGAGAGTATGATGGATACCGCAATTTAAGGTGGAAAAGGAGAAAACTGAGGACTCAAGATGGTGACAAGTAGATGATTTATTAATACACTGAACTGATTAAATCACCACCCAAACTGAAGACCTAAAGTACTACCAGCAACTTCTACCTGTCAGGGTATTCCCCACCACTATCATATTCTTCCGTCTCATCAGATAACCCCTATCTTAATTTTCGTTCAACAATTACTTGCTTTAAAAAAAAAAAAAAAAAGCAAAGTTTTATCACATTTATGTTTAGTTTGGCTTAGTTTTTTAAGTTTTAAAAAATACCAGGCTATATACATACAGTCTTTAATTAGCTTCTTTCACACATTTTGCTCTTTTGTACTGTTCACTATAAGGGCAGTTGATTTTCATTGCCCTATAATATTTCATGGTGTAATTATACTATATTTTATTAAACCGTTCTCTTCCACTGATGAGCATTTGGGTTGTTTCCAGTTTTTGCTTACAAATAATGCTAGGAAAATTCTTGTTCATGACTCTTGGTGCATATGTAAAAAGTTTCTTCAGGATACAGTACTCAAGTGGAATTGCTGGGTATCATGTCCAGCTTTACAAGACAATACCAAATTGTTTTTCCAGAGTGGGTATTTCTTTATACTCCTCACAGCAATTTACATGAGATCTCATTGTTCCACTCCATCTCCACGACTTGATATGGTGCGAATTTAAAATTTTTGCCAATTGAATGTGTGCAACTGGTCTTGATTTTGCAGTTTCTAACTACAGTTGAGATTGGGCATGTTTACTGTCCATGTGAAATATCCATTCATATCTTTTGAAATTTCCCATTGTTTTCCTTATTGAGTTTCAGGAATTTTTAATCTATGTTAGCTATCATTCTTTCTCTTTTACATGTGATGGAAATAAATCTACTTTCAGTTTTTGACTTGCCTTTTTACTTTATGATGTCTTTTGATAAACAGAAATTTTGAATTTTATTAGTTGAATTTATGAATGTTCCTTACATTTTATTGCTTTCTTCTTCTAGATATATTTTAAAAGTTTTAAGTCTTACTTTTGACATTTTATTTAATTCATTTGAAATTTTTATGACGGTGTGACACAGAAATTCTTTTTCCCTTTCCATATGGATAAACAATTTTCCTAGCTCTACCTATGGAACATTTTCTTTTTTCTCCACTAAATTAACATATTGCTTCTTTTATGTATCAGTTTCATATATGTGTAGGTCTACCCCTTGGCTCTCTTTCTCCATTTGTAATATGTACCAATTCTACAATAATTGCTACACTTTCACAATTCTTAATATGTGGTAGGGCAAATTCCCTCTCCTCCTCTTTGTTCTTCAGGAATTTCTTAAACTGTTCTTTACTATTATTGCCCTTTTGCTCTTCTATATAAATTTTAGAGTGTGCTTGTAAAGTTCTATAAAAAAATGTTGAGATTCTGATTGGAGTTGCATTAAATCTACAGAGCAATTTGAGGAGCACTTGACATCACATCATAAGATGGGATATTTCTACATTCACTTAGGTCTTCTTTAATGTCTCCCAGTGAAGAATTAGAAGCAAAACAAAACAAAACCAGTCTTGCACATCTTTTGTTAAATTTATTTCTAGGTAACTTAGTTTTGTTGCTATGTAAAAGTTGTGTTTTTAAAATATTATGTATTCTAATTATTTGGTGATGGTCCACAGACATGTCACTGACTTTTGTATCTTCATCTTATAACCAGAATCTTGGATAAACTATGATTGCTAGCAAATTGTAGTCTTTTGAGTTTTGTAGGTTGATAATCATATCATCTGCAAATAATAACCATTTTATATCCTTTTAACCCTTATATTAAAGGAGTTCAATGTTGAAAAGAAGTAGTAATGACAGGCATCCTAGTCCTATTCCTCAGTTTTAAAGAGAATGTTTCCTCATATGGGATGATGCTATTGATTTTAGTTACTTGTGTTGTTTTACTATAGATACCACTTGTCAGTTTAACCAACTCTGTCCCACCCCATTAAAGCAAGAATGTGATCAGCTCTTTCTAAATCTATTACTTTTTCTCCTTTAATCTGTTACTATGGTAAATGACAATTATAGATTTTCTAATATTAAGCCATCCTTACATTACCAGGATAAGCCAAATTTGCTAAAAAAGTGTCTTTTGCATACATCACTGAATCTGACTTGGTAATATTTTGTTTAGTATTTTTATATCCATATTCATGAGTGAAATTTGCTAGTAACATACTCTTCTTGTATATTTTGTTATCTAGATTATACTGACTTCATAGAATGAGCTAGAAAATATAATTTTTCCCCATTATCTCAAAAAACTTTCTATGTGGTTAAAATAATTTCTTCCTTGAAATTTGGAAGGATTCACTTGTAAAGCAATCCAGACCCAGTGTTTTCTTTGTGGAAAGACTTTTAACTTCTGCTTTTAATTTTTTAATTGTTATGAGATTATTCAGTCTTTCTTTCTAGGTTAGTATTCTTATCATTTTCAAAGTTATCTCCACTATTTTAAGTTCCCAAATTTATTTGTGTTATGTTGAAGTATTTTCTTTCAATTTAAAAAACTCTTTATAGCACTTGCATTTTCATTTACAGTAGGTAGCATTTTTTATGCCTTCTCTCGTTTCATCTTTTCAGAGCTGTGTCTACTTTGTTAGCATTTTAAAGGAACAAGCTTTTGGCTTTTGTTTCTATTATATTGACTATTTTTACTATTTACTTTTATTGCTTTTTTTTTTTCTCTCCTATCTTCTTAAACTGAACAATTTGATCCATTTTTAACCTTCCTTTTTCTAATAAGTAGTTAGTTTATAAAGTTCCCTGGAAGAACCACTTTTGCTGCATCTCAAGTTTTGGTATGTAATGCAATGTTTTTACTATTACTCAGTTGTAAGTATTTAATGATTACTATTATTTCTTCATTTTCTCCATTATTGAAAGGGTAAATTTTTTTCTCAAATACTTTATATATATACACACATACACATACATATACATATATGTAATCTTTTTGTTCTAACCAGATAGAAAATATAATTGGTATAACTATACTCTGTAATTTTCTGCCATTTGTTTTATGGCTCAATTTTTGTAAATGCTCCATATGTACTTGAAAAAACTGTGGAATCCCTTAATTGTTGGAGGCAGAAATCTATGTACGTCCACTGGACCAAGCTTATTGTTTTCTTCTAACATTTTATATCTTTGCTGATGAGAAAGTCTATTATCCAATAATGAGTTGAACTCTTCCACCCTGATGGATATTTGCTAGTTTTTTAAAGTAGCTCTAAGAATTTTTGCTTTATGTATTTATAGACTATTTTATTAGATACATATATGCTTGGAGTTATTATATCTTTTTGGTTAATTGAATCTTTTATCATTGTGTAGAAACACTCTACTCTTAGTGACACATTTTTTTCAAGATGGGTCTAAAATCAGTTTTGTTTGATATTAAATAGAGCTTCCATAGCTTTAGTTTGGTTTTTGCATTATACATATTGCCTCCTACTTTTACTTTCAACTTCTCTGCGTACATATTTTTGTAAACATTATAAAGTCAGATTTCCTTTTAAAAATCTGTATCTTGGTTTTAACTAGTGAGTCTGCTCCATTTACATTGCTATACATTTAGATTTCTACCATGTTACCTTTGGTTTGGAATTTATACACACTATATTCTTTCAGTGAATATCCTTGACATTTTATGATTGTACATTTAACTAAAGTTAATTAATACCTTGACACCCAGCTTACCCTTCCCCGATGAAGTGAGAGAGTGGCATGGACATATATACACTACCAAATGTAAACTACTAGCTAGTGGGAAGCAGCCACATAGCACAGGGAGATCAGCTCGGTGCTTTGTGACCACCTAGAGGGGTGGGATAGGAAGGGTGGGAGGGAGACGCAAGAGGGAGGAGATATGGGGATATATGTATATGTATAGCTGATTCACTTTGTTATACAGCAGAAACTAACACACCCTTGTAAAGCAATTATACTCCAATAAAGATGTCAAAACAGAAAAGACCTAGACACCCCAACAACACAATAGAATACTTTAGCTCTGATCTTCTCTATCTCAATTTTCTTACATCTGTTGTTCAGATTTTCTGTTGACTTAACATAGAAAAAAAAAGGCTTCTATGTATGGATTTGGTTTATTTAGATTTACCTAAGTGTTTACCATTTTATTTGCTCACAAGCCTTTTTTGTATCTTAGATCATCTTTGGGGATCATTTTCTTTTTTCTTGAAGCACTTCCTTTAGAGTAGGACCTTGATCATAAACCCTCCTTTAAAAAATATTTTAATTGATTTCATTCTTAAAAAAATTTTACGTCCTACACAATTTCAGGCTGACATTTTATTTTCCAGTGCTCCGACGACAATATTCCACTGCTTCTATTGTTGCTATTGAAAAGTTAGCTGTTAGTCTTTCCTTTCTCCCTGGGTATTTTCAAAATGTTGTCTTTGTGGTCTGCAGTTTCACTACAATGATTCTATGCATAAATTTATATTTATTCTGTATGGAGAATATTGTACTTATTAAATATTTTTCTTCTCTGGGAAATTTGCAGCCATTATGTCTTTACATATTGCCTCTCTTCCATTTATTCCAATTGTGTCTCCCTTCCACCTTCCATATCTCTTAACTTTCCTTTGGTATCTTCCATTTCCTTATCTCTTTATTTGATTTACTTAGGATTATTTTTCAGATGTATCTTTCAGTTCTCCAGTTCTTTTTTCACCTGCCTAATCTGCTGTAATGCTTCCACTGAGTTTCAAATTTGGTCATTTATATATTTTTTTAATTTTTGGATTTTAAAAATGTTTGTTAATTTCTTTCAAATTTCATTTTACATATTTATCCTGGTAAATTTTAGCTATATAAACTTTTTTATATAGTTATTTTAAATTTTGTATCTGAGAATTCTAATATTTGCAATCTTTTGGAGGGGCTGTCTATATTTACTTTTTATTGGCTTCATTCAAGATAACTTGCTGTCTCTCATGTATTTGGTGATCTGTGATAGTGTATTACTTGATCTTAACCTGTTGAAATCCTATATATTTCTATCCAGGAAAGCTTTCATTGAGAAAGTATTTGATTCTACTGGTAGATGGAGAGTGATCTGCAAAATAGAACTTGAGCTCCTCTAGAGAATTTTAGCACAGAACATATATGTTCTACTGCAATTCCAAGGTGTGTTAACCTCATAATGGTATTGCTATAGAAATCCATCCTTGGCAACTCCACTTCTTCTGGATGTCTGCATTTCCAAAGTCAGCTCCCTGCCATTTTGGCTCTTATCCTCTCCAACTTCCTACTTCTCTGGCCTAATCTGTGGACTGAGCTTCCGTCCCAACCTCTGAGTATTCTCACTTTCGTGCTTGGATATTCCCTAACTCTTAGGTGCTGAAGCCCTAGTGTGTGCAGATTCATGCTGAAGTTTGTTTGCTTACTTTGGGGTGAGAGGTTGCCGGAGACCACTCTTATCTTTAATGAGACCAGCAATGACTCAAATTATGTTTCGTACTGGATGTCTGAGAGTTTCTACTTAGTCAAGATACTAGAAGAAATTACGCAAGATTTTTGACACTTAGAAGTTACTTTACAAACTTACCTCTACTTATATATGTATATATTTACATACATATATTTATAAACACATATAGTTATATATGTATATACATATAAAGCTTATATCTCAGAGAAACACTAGATCTCAAAAGATAGCTAGAAGGTAAACAAGAATTCTATATTAAAAATATGATCCATGGGTTGGCATTTGTTCTTTTGGGTTTCTCATACTCACCCTCAGTTGCTTTGGGAAGATCAGCAGCACCTGTAAAAATTTTGTTAGATTTGAATCTATAATGCAGCTTTCACCTAGTCAACATACAATGGTGATTACATTATGACCTTAATCTGTGTCACAGAGATAGCAGGGTTCTTTTTACATTTCTGAAATACTCCATTTGTAATTTTTGAATAAGATGACTATAAAATGGCTAGTATTCTGTTTTCATTTACCGATTTTTTGAAAGGTCAGATTCTAAAACTGAATAAGTTATTCTCAAACAAGAGAAAAGTACATATAGTACTGGTGCTTGCATTTTAGCATTAATGTTTACCATTCTTCATTTGTGAAGACTTTGGTGCTTTTTTTTTTTATCACCTTTCTATCCTTAGTGTCTACCACACAGAAGACATCCCATAAGTAACCACTGAATGAAAGATGCTACTAAACTTACAGGAACAGAATGCAAAATTTCCCCACCAGTGAAGTAGACAATTTGGTTTTTACCAGTGAAGTAGACAATTTGGTTTGACTCTTAATGATTTTGCCCTTCCCCAGGACAAAAAGTACCTGCAAGAAGGCTAACTAAAGTTAACTAGTCTTTGAGATCTTGAATCTAGGAAAGCTAATACATATTCTGACCAATAGGAAGTTTCCAAAAGGAAATAATACTTAAAAACAAAGTTACAAATTACAATCTAATAAACTTTAATTTGTGCATTTGTGGTAATTTATGACTGCAAAACACTTTTTCTTAAAATGACATAAAGGCACATTTAATTTGAATGCATAGTGTACCATTCTAAAATATCTTAATTTCCTTACAAAGTGCTTGAGCAGTCACTTACACATACAGTAATAACAAAATATATTTACACTCTATAGAGTTTAAAAATTTTAAATCTGACTAAAATATATATATTTTTAAAACTACAGAAAAAATTAGTGCTTTCTTCAGCTTAATTGTGTGAATATACCCTGCCCTCTAATTTTTTTAGTGATTGACTTCAATTAAAAAAAAAAATTCTGTACACTGTGTAGTTACAAAATGCTATGTCAGTTTTTAATGCTAAACGCCTATTTTAGACATTGCTTTCTATGCATATTTGAGAACCAGAAAAGGTGAGCAGACTGTACCTCAAAAGTATTTAGTGTTTTTTTTAATGTTGTATTAACACTGTTTAAATTAAAACCAGACAATTAAGCTAAGATCCTCTACTGTCCTTCACCAAGGAAGTTAACTGGCATTTTAAAAGAATTTTAAACAACATATTGCTGCTCCCTCTTCCTATAAGATTTTCCCCCAAAGGATCATGGGTAATAATCAATTTGTAAGGAAACAGAAATTATCTCTGAACAATTTTAACTGTTCTCAGAGTACAGCAAAAACATGCCAACACACCCTGGCAAGGCTGAAATATTCATAAATGTTTTAAGCTCAATTCTCTATAAATCAATGTGCTTTCATTTTTCTCATAGGATTTAAACTTGAACAACTTTTAAGACATGAGATCATAGTGATTAAATGGTTAACTCAGTATGGTTAGTTAACAACTTGCTATTCCTGAGGTATGATGGCCCTAACATGCTAAGCGCAGAATCAAAGATGTTATTATTGAACTAGGGAAAAACAATAAAGTCATAGACTAGGAGGGAAAACAATTAAAACAAAACAAAAAAACCCAAAACTCCAGGCAAGTAGAAAAGTCATGGCTTGCAGAAAGACTTTCCTATCTATAAAAGCATTAAAAAGCCACAAATGGATCCTCTGAAGAGTTGTAAAAAAGTATTTGATCAAATTATTTTTGAGACTTTTGAGGTACAGCTTTAGTGTTATAATAATTTTTATAAAATATAGACTGTTTTATCAAAAATATTTATACATTCTGTTATAAAATATTGCTTTTGCCCTCAGTAACTGCCAATATAAAATCTGGATCCAGTGGCCTAAAATGTACAAATGCACTTAACGTAAATGCTGGAGTCTGAGGTGTCTGCTTGGCCACTGTACAAAAGTGATGAAGTGGTGAAATTAAATAATAAACCTACAACATAGAATACATTACAACTTGCACATATACATGTTCACAGCATGTATACAATGATAATCCCTATGTTTTAACAAAGATATAGTTCCCTTCTACAGTAGACACAAGAACAAGATGAACTAGGTTGATAAATGTACAATATCAAAAAAAGGAGTTATCAGTTCATTGATTTGGGAAGAAGGTATGACTGAACATACTGAGTATCTAGACTTTGGGAATGCATACAGGTAACAGTATCTTGGTTCAGGCTGATCATAAGTCCTCATTCTTAAAATTTTAAGTAAATGTAGATGTTTAGTTGTTTCTGTTTGTTTCAGCATAGTTGGTTTAATAAACATAATTGTTTGGCAAGTAGCTCTGTTGGAAAGCTATGAGGCTCTGTTACATGGTTGGTAAAGATAAGGCAATAAAAATTTTCTCCTAATAAATACTGAAAATTTATAATACAAGACATCAACTCATTCTGTTAAAGAAAAAAAGCCCCAAAATGTGCACAAACTACATTTTTTGATATTACAGTAATTTCTTTACAAAAATAAGAGCATTTGCCTTATTCAAACAGAATCATACTATGTGTGAATAGTAATAGCATCCCAAGCCCTTTTTTCCTCTTTTTGTAAAATACAGCTAAGGAAAGGTAACTGATTAATTTTCCTTCCACTTAAGACAGGAGTACAGCAAAGCTAGGGACTGTAGAAGAGTGTTTTTTTTTTTGTTTCTTCTTTTTTTAAAAAATAAGACTATTGATCCAAAACTATTCATTTCTAATAGATTTTCATGGCCGATGTTCATTCAGCTTAAACTCCATGAAACTGCTTCCAGTGTTCAGATTTACGTTGAAAATACATTGAAAAGCCACTTTTCAAGAAGGTATTAGAATAGTATTTTTAAACACATCTTCATATGTTTAAAAAAAACTCAGAAGCTTTTGTTGGCACAGAGAGCAAATGAAGGGTTGCTATTTTTAGGAGGTCTTCTTATGAGTCAGTCTGCTTGGTTTCACAGTGTGTAGCAACTTAACACCAATCAGCAATGTAGTCAAAATCTCTGAACATTTCTTGCTCCTCTTCTGAAAGTATCCTTGGTTCTCGAGGTGGAGTCAGAATAGGTGCTTCTGAGGTAAATTCATCATCAAAATTACTAACATCTTCCCGCCCTCTAATTGTAGGTACAAACGGCGGCTTTACTTTTTTGTCCATCAGAGCACTCCAATCAATTAGCTGGATTACAAAATATAAAATGACCAGTTTAGTTTCCTACTCCTAATTGCTATAGTTTCATAAAAAATTTTAAACTTTCATACTTACTCGGAAAAATGGGTGCTTTTTTACATCCTCTGCATCTTTTTCACCAGCTCCAAGGCGCCGCTCAGGATTTCTTCTTAATAACTAACACAATATAAAGGAAGAAAGTTAATATAAAACCAGGGACTCATTGACAAGGATTCTCATAACTTGCAAAGCTTTAGATGTTTCTTTTGGTATGTGTTTGTCTAAACCATGCAACATCTATAACTGAAAAACAACTTCTAAAATTCTACTGGGAAATGTTCTTAAAAAAATTTCAGTAGTTTTATAAATCATTAATTCTTACCCTTCTCATTATTGAAATGGCTTCTGTAGATAAGAACCTTGGATACCTTACTTCATCATTTACAATACTGTCAAAGACCTCCTCTTCATCATCACCAGGAAAGGGAGACTAGAAGAAATATCCTTGAGTCAGTCAAAATGAGTTTCAATACAGTAAAATCTCATCATCTATTCAAAGATCTGAAGTACAACCAAGAACCAGACAGTGAGGAAAATAAGAAAAAGGAAAAACAAAAACAAAAAAACAGACCCACCGAAACATCAAACAAATAAGGACTACAAGAAGTCACAATAGATACACAATAGATAGGTAACTACTAACCAGAGGATACACCATATACTCTTACTGAAATCTTCTTGTGGAAAGACAGAAGGTAATGGGTAAGGCAAATACAATAATAAGTGTTACTACAGAGGGAAGCACAGACTTTGTAGAAATACATCAGGCGTGGATGTGCTTTGAATTTCACAGTCAACAGCAAATTAATGGTGGCAAAACACAATTAGAGACTGCAGGCATAATGACTGCACTAAGAAGCAACTGCCGGGACTTCCCTGGTGGCACAGTGGTTAAGAATCCACCTGCCAATGCAGAGGACACGGGATCGAGCCCGGGTTCGAGCCCTGGTCCGGGAAGATCCCACATGCCGTGGAGCAACTAAGCCTGTGCACCACAACTACTCAGCCTATGCTCTAGAGTCCGCGAACCACAACTACTGAGTGCGCGTGCCACAACTACTGAAGCCTGCATGCCTAGAGCCCGTGCTCTGCAACAAAGAGAAGCTACCACAATGAAAAGCCCGTGCACCGCAACAAAGATTAGCCCCTGCGGGCCGAAACTAGAGAAAGCCTGCGCGCAGCAACGAAGACTCAATGCAGCCAAAATAAATAAATAAAATTTAAAAAAAAGCAACTGCCAACAAAATTAAACTGAAAGGACCTAAAAAGCACACATTTCCAGGCATATTTAATGCTCTATACATAACAGGTCTTGGGGCAGTTCAGTAAGCAGAATATTAAGACTGTTGCTCATAATGACAATAATAATGCTGTGTCATAAAAAGTAGTTAAATAAACATTCAGTATAACAATTTGATGTACATAGGGATAAACTCTCAACTATGTTGAAAATGTGGCTACGAAATATGACTTATTACCTCAGAATTTCAGATAGCTTAGATTTGGCTGCTTGTTTCCTGTTAGGTATTAAAGAACAAGAGCCAAACAGAAAGCAGTACCAATGGGGAGAGGGATCTTTGACCTGAGGAACCTGTGAAAATGATTTCAGAACCCAACGTCCTAAAGCTGAACTGCTAACCTTATCGCTCATATCTAGGAAAATTTTAAACTTTTCAGTTATCAAAATCTTAATTTTGGTTTGATAAAACTTGGTTTTATCAAGCTTGTTGTATCAAAATCAAGTTTGTTCATTCACTCACTCAAAATATGTAAACTGAATACCTGTTATATGGAACAATACAATTTCTATCTGGGATTGAGACAGTTAGAGGAAAATTTTCTTTCACAAGGATTCTCAATCAGAATTTCAAAGGGTAATACAAAACAATTTTGACTCCTATTTGAGAAGTCAATTTTGTATTTGAAAACTGTCACTCTATAAGTCTCTGAATAGTGAAAATATATTTTCATATCTGTTAAGTTGTTAAAGTTCTTTTTTTCTGCAAATAGATTATAAGCTAACAGTGCTAACAATGGAAGGCCAACAAATGTGGTTTAAGTACATATTAAAAGAATTCAATAGTCTGTTCAGATGTCAAGGATCTAACTCTAATATCTAAGGTTATTTTAAACCTCTCTGATATCTTCACTCTCCTTTGACACAGAGAAAGGGGACCTGATATGTTAGTTTATTCCTGGAGTTGATTCAAGTCCTCAAAACTCATACAAATACAAATTTGAAAACACATGCTATATCCAGTGAGTTTTCAATCATTTGTAATAATAGAGGAATCAGATATAAACTTTAACCAAACCTCACTTTTATACACTTAAAAAAAGTTAATGCTAAAATTTCACCAATGCTATAAAATTATAAAATATATGTACCAATGAGTTTTAAGTTTAGTTCTTTTCCCAACTATCCTTTTATGGTGGTGCTAAAAAGAAATGAAATTGCAAAAAGCAATTGCTAAGAAATAGCCAGATTCACTGTCTTTTATCTCCTAGTAATTAAGAGCTTAATCAATGAGAAGTTCCTTTAAAAAATATGGAACAGGAGCTTCCTCACTTGTTCACTGCCAGATCCCCCAGACACTTTAGAATCGGAGGAAGTAGAATTAATTGGCTCTTAATTCTATAGTATTTTGCAATAAACTCATTTTTTGCATGTCATCTCTAATATGGAGAGTACATTTTAAGCAAGCACATACTTTAGGTAATAAATCTCATACATAATTGAATACTACGTTTAAAAAACAAAGCAACAAAAATGTTACTTAAAAAAAAAAGTTCAAGGGCTTCCCTGTGGCACAGTGGTTAAGAATCCACCTGCCAATGCAGAGGACACGGGTTCGAGCCCGGGTTCGAGCCCTGGTCCGGGAAGATCCCACATGCCGTGGAGCAACTAAGCCCGTGCACCACAACTACTCAGCCTATGCTCTAGAGTCCGCGAACCACAACTACTGAGTGCGCGTGCCACAACTACTGAAGCCTGCATGCCTAGAGCCCGTGCTCTGCAACAAAGAGAAGCTACCACAATGAAAAGCCCATGCACCGCAACAAAGAGTAGCCCCTGCGGGCCGAAACTAGAGAAAGCCTGCGCGCAGCAACGAAGACTCAATGCAGCCAAAATAAATAAATAAAATTTAAAAAAAAGCAACTGCCAACAAAATTAAACTGAAAGGACCTAAAAAGCACACATTTCCAGGCATATTTAATGCTCTATACATAACAGGTCTTGGGGCAGTTCAGTAAGCAGAATATTAAGACTGTTGCTCATAATGACAATAATAATGCTGTGTCATAAAAAGTAGTTAAATAAACATTCAGTATAACAATTTGATGTACATAGGGATAAACTCTCAACTATGTTGAAAATGTGGCTACGAAATATGACTTATTACCTCAGAATTTCAGATAGCTTAGATTTGGCTGCTTGTTTCCTGTTAGGTATTAAAGAACAAGAGCCAAACAGAAAGCAGTACCAATGGGGAGAGGGATCTTTGACCTGAGGAACCTGTGAAAATGATTTCAGACCCAACGTCCTAAAGCTGAACTGCTAATCTTATCGCTCATATCTAGGAAAATTTTAAACTTTTCAGTTATCAAAATCTTAATTTTGGTTTGATAAAACTTGGTTTTATCAAGCTTGTTGTATCAAAATCAAGTTTGTTCATTCACTCACTCAAAATATGTAAACTGAATACCTGTTATATGGAACAATACAATTTCTATCTGGGATTGAGACAGTTAGTCAGAGGAAAATTTTCTTTCACAAGGATTCTCAATCAGAATTTCAAAGGGTAATACAAAACAATTTTGATTCCTATTTGAGAAGTCAATTTTGTATTTGAAAACTGTCACTCTATAAGTCTCTGAATAGTGAAAATATATTTTCATATCTGTTAAGTTGTTAAAGTTCTTTTTTTCTGCAAATAGATTATAAGCTAACAGTGCTAACAATGGAAGGCCAACAAATGTGGTTTAAGTACATATTAAAAGAATTCAATAGTCTGTTCAGATGTCAAGGATCTAACTCTAATATCTAAGGTTATTTTAAACCTCTCTGATATCTTCACTCTCCTTTGACACAGAGAAAGGGGACCTGATATGTTAGTTTATTCCTGGAGTTGATTCAAGTCCTCAAAACTCATACAAATACAAATTTGAAAACACATGCTATATCCAGTGAGTTTTCAATCATTTGTAATAATAGAGGAATCAGATATAAACTTTAACCAAACCTCACTTTTATACACTTAAAAAAAGTTAATGCTAAAATTTCACCAATGCTATAAAATTATAAAATATATGTACCAATGAGTTTTAAGTTTAGTTCTTTTCCCAACTATCCTTTTATGGTGGTGCTAAAAAGAAATGAAATTGCAAAAAGCAATTGCTAAGAAATAGCCAGATTCACTGTCTTTTATCTCCTAGTAATTAAGAGCTTAATCAATGAGAAGTTCCTTTAAAAAATATGGAACAGGAGCTTCCTCACTTGTTCACTGCCAGATCCCCCAGACACTTTAGAATCGGAGGAAGTAGAATTAATTGGCTCTTAATTCTATAGTATTTTGCAATAAACTCATTTTTTGCATGTCATCTCTAATATGGAGAGTACATTTTAAGCAAGCACATACTTTAGGTAATAAATCTCATACATAATTGAATACTACGTTTAAAAAACAAAGCAACAAAAATGTTACTTAAAAAAAAAAGTTCAAGGGCTTCCCTGTGGCACAGTGGTTAAGAATCCACCTGCCAATGCAGAGGACACGGGTTCGAGCCCGGGTTCGAGCCCTGGTCCGGGAAGATCCCACATGCCGTGGAGCAACTAAGCCCGTGCACCACAACTACTCAGCCTATGCTCTAGAGTCCGCGAACCACAACTACTGAGTGCGCGTGCCACAACTACTGAAGCCTGCATGCCTAGAGCCCGTGCTCTGCAACAAAGAGAAGCTACCACAATGAAAAGCCCATGCACCGCAACAAAGAGTAGCCCCTGCGGGCCGAAACTAGAGAAAGCCTGCGCGCAGCAACGAAGACTCAATGCAGCCAAAATAAATAAATAAAATTTAAAAAAAAGCAACTGCCAACAAAATTAAACTGAAAGGACCTAAAAAGCACACATTTCCAGGCATATTTAATGCTCTATACATAACAGGTCTTGGGGCAGTTCAGTAAGCAGAATATTAAGACTGTTGCTCATAATGACAATAATAATGCTGTGTCATAAAAAGTAGTTAAATAAACATTCAGTATAACAATTTGATGTACATAGGGATAAACTCTCAACTATGTTGAAAATGTGGCTACGAAATATGACTTATTACCTCAGAATTTCAGATAGCTTAGATTTGGCTGCTTGTTTCCTGTTAGGTATTAAAGAACAAGAGCCAAACAGAAAGCAGTACCAATGGGGAGAGGGATCTTTGACCTGAGGAACCTGTGAAAATGATTTCAGACCCAACGTCCTAAAGCTGAACTGCTAATCTTATCGCTCATATCTAGGAAAATTTTAAACTTTTCAGTTATCAAAATCTTAATTTTGGTTTGATAAAACTTGGTTTTATCAAGCTTGTTGTATCAAAATCAAGTTTGTTCATTCACTCACTCAAAATATGTAAACTGAATACCTGTTATATGGAACAATACAATTTCTATCTGGGATTGAGACAGTTAGTCAGAGGAAAATTTTCTTTCACAAGGATTCTCAATCAGAATTTCAAAGGGTAATACAAAACAATTTTGATTCCTATTTGAGAAGTCAATTTTGTATTTGAAAACTGTCACTCTATAAGTCTCTGAATAGTGAAAATATATTTTCATATCTGTTAAGTTGTTAAAGTTCTTTTTTTCTGCAAATAGATTATAAGCTAACAGTGCTAACAATGGAAGGCCAACAAATGTGGTTTAAGTACATATTAAAAGAATTCAATAGTCTGTTCAGATGTCAAGGATCTAACTCTAATATCTAAGGTTATTTTAAACCTCTCTGATATCTTCACTCTCCTTTGACACAGAGAAAGGGGACCTGATATGTTAGTTTATTCCTGGAGTTGATTCAAGTCCTCAAAACTCATACAAATACAAATTTGAAAACACATGCTATATCCAGTGAGTTTTCAATCATTTGTAATAATAGAGGAATCAGATATAAACTTTAACCAAACCTCACTTTTATACACTTAAAAAAAGTTAATGCTAAAATTTCACCAATGCTATAAAATTATAAAATATATGTACCAATGAGTTTTAAGTTTAGTTCTTTTCCCAACTATCCTTTTATGGTGGTGCTAAAAAGAAATGAAATTGCAAAAAGCAATTGCTAAGAAATAGCCAGATTCACTGTCTTTTATCTCCTAGTAATTAAGAGCTTAATCAATGAGAAGTTCCTTTAAAAAATATGGAACAGGAGCTTCCTCACTTGTTCACTGCCAGATCCCCCAGACACTTTAGAATCGGAGGAAGTAGAATTAATTGGCTCTTAATTCTATAGTATTTTGCAATAAACTCATTTTTTGCATGTCATCTCTAATATGGAGAGTACATTTTAAGCAAGCACATACTTTAGGTAATAAATCTCATACATAATTGAATACTACGTTTAAAAAACAAAGCAACAAAAATGTTACTTAAAAAAAAAAGTTCAAGGGCTTCCCTGGTGGCACAGTGGTTAAGAATCCGCCTGCCAATGCAGGGGACCCGGGTTCGAGCCCTGGTCCGGGAAGATCCCGCGGAGCAACTGAGCCCCTGTGCCACAACTACTGAGCCTGCGCCCTAGAGCCCATGCTCCACAGCAAGAGAAGTGACTGCAGTGAGAAGCCTGCGCACTGCAACGAAGAGCAGCCCCCGCTCACCGCAACTAGAGAATGCCCGCACGCAGCAACAAAGACCCAACGCAGCCAAAAATAAATAAGTAAATAAATAAAATAAACCTATTAAAAAAAAAAAGTTCAAGTATGTCAGAGCTTACAGAAACAACTATTATGAGTACTTCTGGCACTCATAGAAAGTAAAGACCACTGTGGATTAGGGATAAAATATATCTTTCCATCTTTATGCTTTTCTAAATAGAGGTGAAAAATTCAGATCTGAACCCATGGTCTTAAGAAAAGAAATAAATTTGGGTGGATTAAATACCCTATCCTGCAGGCAGCAAAGCACAATGGTTTACAGACAGGTTAAAATCCCAGCTCTACCATATGAGAGCTGTGTGACTTAAAGCAAGCTATTAACTTCTTTGTGTCTCTATTTATGCATCTGGAGATAAACATAAGACTACTATTGAGCTCATTAAAGTTTGCTGAAAAATTAAATGAGCTAATACTTATAAAGCACATAGAATAGTGCCTAGCACATAGTAAACATTTTAATTCGCTATTTCTTTTCCTCCTTTTCCAAGTTTCCATTCCAATTTGACATATCAAAAGGTACTGTCATTGGATGAACTAAATTCATTTATTTACTTGTTTGGTATAAATGCCACTAAATGACAATCACAGAGCAAAACTTTAGAAATTTCTGACATTCAATAATTTAGTCATTCATCATTCAGCTACTAGTTTTTTCATGCCTAGAATGTACAAGGTTGGTCATTGGCATTAGGGAAACTGCAGAACAATGAACCAATGCAAGGTAATTTTTCTTGCATCTCAAGATCATCAAACCAATCTAAGTAATTTTCAATTACTTGTCTAAATATTTACTCTTTTTAAATTCCACCCTAATTTATCATTTCCAATAATTTATAACAAAATAGATTAGTCTCTTCTTACTGCTTTATCAATTAGATATAATTCACTGTTTTCTAAGTGGTAACAATTTCTGTATACAA
This sequence comes from Balaenoptera acutorostrata, assembly GCF_949987535.1. Lineage (NCBI taxonomy): Eukaryota > Metazoa > Chordata > Mammalia > Artiodactyla > Balaenopteridae > Balaenoptera > Balaenoptera acutorostrata. Next base: position 78,819,157 of record NC_080064.1, on the reverse strand, counting down.
CTAAGTTATCCCCAGAAATTTAAGTTAATCTAAAGAAAATAGTAGGAAAAAAAATGTTAATCTTTTCAATTCTACTGTATCACTTTTGAAGGTAACATTTATTTTTGACTAAAATATAGCTGACCGTTCTTTACAGGTACAGAGTACATTCCTTTTATCAGTCTTCCTGCTTTCTATTTCTTATGAAATAATCAGTTATGTATGATTGTGTTTAAAAATCATAAAATATAACCAGAGCAACACTGAAATATAAGAAACTATTTTTGAAGCATTGGTATACATTCCACAGGTAATATAAAAATCTAAAAAAGATGGTGAAGGTAATATAGGATCATAGGCAATTACTAATATATATAAATATTTATAAAGCTTAAGTTCTACTTACGCAGGAGACATATTAAGTGGTTTTATAAGTGACATGCTTTGTTCTTTCAATCACGTTTCCCTTTTACCTATTTTATACTGCTTACCTCACCAACGAGCATTTCATATATAAGTACGCCAAGGCCCCACCAATCTACAGCCCTTGTATAGGATGTTTCTGTTAATACTTCTGGGGCAAGAAATTCAGGAGTGCCACAAAATGTGCTTGTCCTATCTCCAAACCCCATTCCTGAAAAAGGTAAAATTCAAATATTTGTTAGCAAAGAAAAAAATCTGGCAAAAAAAAATAGAAGATATCCTTAGGAAGCAAAATTAAAGGTGTACATTTGTGCATGGTAATCAAACTCAAAATACATTAAAGACTTTAGCTAACTCGTTTTCTAAATATGTTTCTCAAAATTTAGTAATAAATTAGTCAAACATACATTCTACATATTGAAGAAAATGTCTCATTGTATTCTAAACTGCTAAAAGCACATTATACACATCATCTTATGAAAGCGGACTTGTTAGTTGGGATAGGAGGAGAGGAGCCTCAGGTAACTTATCTGCGGAGGTGACACCTGAGTTGAGTGACGGATGAGTAGACATTAGTCAGCAAACAGAGCTGAGATGAGTGATAGTGGTGGAGAGACAAAGACTGCAAGCAGTTTATTGTTGCTGCAACAGAAAGTACTAGGCAGACAGCTGCAAGAGATCTGGCTGGAGAAGGAGGCAGGCAGATCAGGAAGGGCAATGTATATCACATCTTTGCCATTGAAGGTTTTCAGTAGCGGCGTACCATGGTCAGATTTGTATTTATATGGGCCCCTTTTGCATTTTAGCAATTACATGGCAGATTGATTTGAGGGAGAAAAAGAATAGAGACAGAAAAGTTAAAAGGCTATTAAAGTAGTCTTGCCAAAACAAGATGATGGTTGGCAGTGGTAGAGGGAAGATGAAAAACTTAAGAAATATTAAGGAGGTAGATGTCAGCACAATTTGGTGATTAACAGGATGTAGAAAGTAGTGAAGAGGAGAGAGTCCAGGATAATTCCACATTTCAAATTGGGAGACTGAGAGGATTGTGGCCCCATCAACTTCAAACGAGACTGAGGAAAGGAAACTACTGCTTGTGCAGCGTTTGAGGTACCTGCTGACCAAGTAAAACTGTCTAGTAGGTAGTTGACTATATATGTTAGGAAAGGAAATAATAGATTTGGAAATCATTAGAATATAGTTGCTAGTTAAAAACTGCCTGAGAAAAGCAATGGGCTAAGGCCAGACTCTGAGGAACAAAAGCATTTAAGTCAATAGTGTCCAATACCGAGAAGTCCAAAAAAGGAAAAAAACTTTCATTAGATTCAATAATTAGGAGGTCAGCTGGTAACTGATGGACACAGATTTATAAAGTTCACTCACTAATTCATCCAATTACTTATTAATTAAGCATTCACTGAATACTTAAGATGTGCCAAGCACTATACTACACACTATGGAAAGAAAGCTGAATAAGAAACAGGAAGCTACCAGAGTAGAGGGGGAGACAGACAATGTTTGCTACAATACAGTGTATTAAGTGTACCTATTTACTATATGTTAGACACTGTGCTGCATACTTATCTCTAATTCTCATAATACTCCTAAACAAGAAGGATTATATACATTTTATAGCTGAGGAAACAGACTCAATGAGGTTAAAAGTAACTTGTCCAAAGACACAGGGCAAATAAGTGGCAGAGCCAGGATTCAAACTTAGGACTGTGTGGTGCCTAAGCCCATGCCCTTTACATTTTCTTATGCTACCTCTTGATTCAAATTTCCCCAGTTTACATATTTATTTACATATGTTTGTGTGTGTACACACACACATGTATAGGTACATAAAAGATTCTTGAGGCATATGCATACTTTTTTCCTATTTAAAATGTTAAAAGTTTTAAGAAGCAGGAGAGAAGTTTTTAGGCACGCATAATTTACTCTGCACAATCGCAGCAAAGCAAAAAATTTGGTGCTTAACCAATGCTTTCTTAGAGTAGAGAGAATTATTAATCATACAAAGATAATCTTATTTTTATACTATGATTTCTAAAAACCTAACCTTATTCATATTCACAGAATAAATTCTTAATAATATGATAATTAGGTTATATGAACAACCTGTAAGTCTCAATAAAGAATAAGTTAAAGTTTAATTTTTAATAAATTAAAAAATACATTTTGCTCTCCATAGACAAATTTTAAAACTTCCAAAGTACAAAGGAATAGTAATCTATCAGAAAAGGCACTTTAAAATACCCAATTACCTTCTTTGCAAAGACCAAAATCAGCAATTTTCACAAAGCCCTCTGTATCTAGCAATAAGTTATCCAATTTCAAATCTCTGTTCAGGATAAAAAAATGCAAAATGAAAAAAAAAATCAATAAAATCAGTAGATAATATCAGTAAAAATATCATTTTAATAGGAGCCGTACTTTCTCTTTACTAAAAATGAATTCTTTCAAGTTATGGTTTGAGATTTAAATACTATATTACAAATGTTCATTTTCTTCCTTTTGGCAAGTTTATTACTTTACAAAAAATAATTTCTGAACATTTTCCCCGTTATGTAGAAAAGGAATAATGTATCTAAAAGAGAAATGTTTGATCTATTTAAATATATATCTTAAAGCTCAGAAGGAGTTCATGGATCTTTAACTCAGGTTTAATTAATTAATTCTTTAATTAATTAATGGCCATGCCACGCAGCTTGTGAGGATCTCAGTTCCCCCACAAGGGACTGAACCTGGGCCATGGCAGTGAAAGCGCCAAATCCAAACCACCAGACCATCAGGGAGCTCTCGGACTTGGACTAACTTTGAAGTTTGCCTACACGCCATCCATAAGAATGAATTATCAAACAAACAGTATAAGTAAGGTATAAGGGAGCAGGTTTAACCTTCTAAGAGAATAATTCAAAATAAAGAGGAAGCTATTAAGTCATACTAAATGATTACAAATTACGTTGAAAATATTTTATTCTTTAAGTTAAATAAGGCCATTAGGAAACCGTTATCTTGGAAACATTGTTAGAAGTTTGAATAAACTGATGTTTATAGTCTTTTAATTCTGACTGGCCTTCCCATAATTTGTCTCATCTAGACCAATGTTATTCAAAGTGTTAACCATAGACTAGTTGCTGGGCTATGAACTATTTCTAACTGGTCTGCAATTTGGTAAGGAGTTTGTGCCAGTACATAAATCAGATATGTTATCAAGTACACTGTCTAGTTGACAGCAAGGCTTAATGAAGGAAGCAAGGTGATGTTTTATAATCTGGCACAAGTGGATCAGTTGAATATAAAATATTCACCAGGATGAATATTGTTGGCAAATTGTGTTATCATAGGCCAACTTATAATTTGACTATTCTAATTAGGTAATGGGCAGAGGACCAGTAACAAAGAAGTTCATCATATAATTATTGTGTTAACCATGTCTTTCAAAATTGGAGTTTAACTTTTTTAGTGGTCAGTTATCATACGAAAGAGAAAATTAAGAAGCTGGTTAAACAAAATATCCTTCTTAATTATCTTTAATTCTACTTCATATAAAAATAAGCAATTAGAAAATATCAAAACTTTACTTACCTATAAACAATTTTGTGTTCATGTAAATACTGCAACCCAAGAACTACACATGCAGCATAAAATCTGTTTTAAGAATTAAATCAAAAGAAGTTTAATAAATTCCACTACTCTTGAATCCCAGTTTATACTTTTATGCTTCAAAGCAGAACTCTGTAGTTAACTAATTTCACAAGTATTTATTTAGTCCTTACTATGTGCCAGACATATAAGTAAGATATGTGCTAAATATTAGGGGTAAAATTTAAAAATAAGAAAAATACAGACTCTAAAATGGAAGCCATTAACTTTGCCTGGTGGAGTCACTGAAGCCCTTGGGGTAGACGTGTGATCCGGTTCTTCGAAGAAATTACAATATGCCATCATAAAGGCAGAAGGACAGTATGAAAGGTAGAACTTTTGTGGGGGAAATATAGGGTATTCCCCTATGAGGGAAACGAATAGACGTGTAAAAGGCATAACCTGTTTGACAACCATAATGAGTTTGTTGTGGCTGAAGTAAAGGATAAGGAAGAAGTAGCGGGAGATGCAGCTGAAAAGATAGCCTGAGATCAAGTTGTGAAGGACCTTGAATGTCATATTATGAACACAGGCATACCTTGTTTTACTGTGCTTTTACTTTATTGTGCTTCACAGACAACTGTGTTTTCTTACAAATTGAAGGTTTGTGGCAACCCTGAATGGAGCAACCCCATGGGTGCCATTTTTCCAACAGCATTTGCTCACTTCAGAGCTCTGTGTCACATTTTGGTAATTCTCTTAATATTTCAAGCTTTTTCATCATTATTGTATTTGTTATGGTGAGCTGTGATTTCTGACATTATTATTGCAAAAAGATTACAACTTGTTGAAGGATCAGATGATGGTTAGCATTTTTTAGCAATAAAGTATTTTTTAATTAAGGTATGTATATTAGTTTTTTTTTAGACATAACGCTGTTGAACACTTAATAGACTACAGTATAGTGTAAATGTAACTTTTATATGCACCAGGAAACCAGAAAATTCACATGACTCACTTTATTATGATATTTGTTTTATTATGATGTTTGTTTCAGTATGGAACTGAACCTGCAGCACCTATGAGGTATGCCTGTACTGAAAATTCTTCTCTTAGTGATAGCAAATCAAACAATTTTAATCAGGGCAGAATAATCAGATTTATGTTACAGAGAACTTTCTTGATAGTAGTATGAAGTGGAGTGGAAGTAGGTAGATATCCAGAGGGAAAAGGAACAGATAAGGCTAAAATGATAGTACAGATGAAAGATCATGAGTACCTCTAATGTAGTGGCAACAAAGAGAATAAGAGATGGATTCAAGAGAAACTTTAAAACAAGCATGATAGGACTCGGTGTCTCATTAGCTATAAAGGATGAGGGAGAGGGAAAAGCTGAAGATGACTCTCAAGGTTTCCTTTTTATTGTAATGAATAGGTGGAGAAATACAGAAGTAGCCAAAGTTTTGTGGGGAAAGTGAGTTTGCCTTTAGACATATTGACCTCAAATTGCCTTGGGACAGGTGAAGAGGTCTAGAAATTGGATAAACAGGTTTAGATCTTAGAAAAACTTCAACCCAGCTAGAATATTAACTCTTGAGGGATCAGACCATGTTTGTCTTTTTCAGTGTTTAGCCTAAATGCTTAGCAAAATGCTTGATACACAATAGCCTTACTGAATAAGGAGGTAGGTAATAAATAAATGAATGAATTAAAAAATGCAGATCTGTCTTCAGTGTAGAATAGTCTATAAGGAGCCACTTAGGAGAATCAGTTCTTAATTTTACAAGTAATACATGGATATTTCCTCTATAAAATACACATGATACCCCTACCCCAAAGCACAATTTTTCATTCATCCATCTCCATCTCACCCCGACGCCACTACTATCCATAAAGGTAACTACTTTTGTTAGTTTCATGAATGTTCTTCAAACTTTTAGAATGCATTTACGTGTACATGTAGATATGTTTTGTGTTTATTTTTACAAAAATGCAACCATAATTTGGAGATTTTTAAAATGCAACTATTTATAAATATTTGATTTTACATTAGATCTTATGTAATTATTTAACACAAGTTTAAAAGATTTAGCTGAAGTCCATTAAAACAAATGTGATTCTAAAATTGCTTAAGGTAGTTATTTTTAAGCAAACTTATTCTGGTGGCAAAACAATACTGTAACAATTATAAAAATACTCTGATTTCTCTTTTGTTTCATTATTTGTAAACAGATTGTCCTAATGATACTTAATAAATAACTGGGTATACTGGGTATCATCAAATCAAACCTTTAAGATAAATATTTTACAGAATCAGAAAATGAAGCTCTCAGAGAGAGTAATTTATCTAAAGCGACATAGCAGGAACACAGCAAAGCTAGGACTCAAATTAATTTCGATTCCTTCGTCTCAAGCAATAAGAATACAATGTTTGCCTAGTATATGTGAGTCACTCTTCTAGGTGTTCCACTAGTACACAGAATATACATAGTCCTCGTTGCTCCCCTTTAGTGAGGGGAGACAGACAATAAAAATGTAAAAAATAAATAAGATGATTTCAGGTATAAAGTGCTATGGAGAATATAAAATATAAAATAGAATGGAGTGTGGCCTGATTTAGACGTTAGTGATACAGTGGTATTTTAGTTAAAAGTAATGAGGAAAGACCTCCAAAGAAATGACATTTGAGGTGAGATCTGAATGATTAGAGGGAGGTACTTTAGATATGAAGTATTACAATAAAGCGTTTTATTCTTGTATTTCACTGGACTTAATTGTTTCATTGGTACTATATAATTTGTACTCTCAGCAAAAATAAAAAGTTTGTTAAGGCAGAATAGGATTTTATATTTATTAAAGAAAAGGCATAACAAAACAAATTCCCAAGGCAGTTAGCACACGGCTAGGCATAGTCTAGATGCCTTGCTTTTAATTTTTAAGTATTAATTTTTAAATATGCAGGGAATGAATTATTAGTAGCCTTCTATTATTTTGTGGCTTTTGCCTCCTTTTCTGAAAGCTTCACTATCCATCAGAACTAATGCCCTAGTACTACTATCTGCTGTATTATACGTCTGATGGTTATGATGAGAATCAAATAAAGGAATGAAAGCAAAAATGTTACACAAATGTCAGTTGTCAGAATACAGACAAGTGATAAAAATTCAATAGTAAACTCAATAAAGTTTTACTACTGGTTTATGATTTGGGTTATGTTTTGCAGGTAGAATTTGGATGTTGCATGTAAGGAAAAAAGAGAATCAAGAATGACTCCCTGTGTTTTGGCTTGAACAACTGATAGATGGTATTGCCATTTAATAAGAGAGAAGCCTAGAAGAGTAACAGGCTGGGAAGTGGTGGGTGAGGTGGGGGGAAATGGGAAATATCAGGCGTTCATTTTGAGATGTTAAACAAGAAATACTTATTAGCCATATAAAGGGAACAGTCAAGTTGGCTGCTGAATGTTATTGGAATTCGAAGTTTAGGTAAGAGGTAAGGGCTGGAGATATAAATTTAGTAAACACCTGCATACACAGTGTAGCTATTAAGAGCATTTTCCTAGGTTCAAATCCTAGCTCCAACACTTAAGAGCTATAAAACTGGGATAACAACAGGGAAAGAATATATATAATTATGTTTAATCACAAATGTTTGCTATTATTTATTCCTTTGCAGCTGAATAAGCAAAACCTTCATATAATATCAAATTCAAAAACTACAAAAAGGGTTATAGTGATAAATTAAAATATTTAACACAGTACCTGACATCCTGTAAGCGTTCAGTGAAATATATATTTTAAACAGTATACCCAGTTATTTATTAAGTATCATACCTGGATTCTATGTCTTTCATTGGAGGCGATACACATACCAATTTCTTTTATATTCTTTAGAGATACTGTAAGCACATGCAAGCAAACACTTAAGACATACTCTTTTAAATTACCCTTTAAAATGCAAATACAAATATTTCACACAAATATATAATACAAACTCTTCTACATTTTCTTTTTTCACTTAACAATGGACTTTGAGTATAGTTAATACTTAAAGCCATGGTCCTAGATGGCATTCCCTAGGGAGAAAATATACTGGGAAAAAAGAAGAGATTTTACTAAAATAAACCTAAATTGTATATCTAAATTATCAAGTGTGATTTAGGGTAATCCATGAAATTTTCGACATGAACAACAGAGAAAAACAGATACATTTATTTATGGCAAAAAGGTAAGTAAGGAGTTCTAATATTCCTTCATCTATTTTCCATATGAGGGAAAAAAATAAATCTAAAATTCAGAGAGCATTTTTTCCCTCCCAGAAAGAAATCAGTCATGAAGAAACTCAGAGAAATGCTAAATACTCACACAGCTCTTGGTTCAGAAAAGACATCAGTATGAATGTGCATCATTAGGTCCCCACCGGCAGCATATTCCATTACAAAGCAAACATGCTCTTTGGTTTGGAAACATGCAAAAAGGTTCACCAAAAAGGGATGCCTTACACTATTCACAGTTTCAAAAATTCTTTTTTCACACATCAGGCTGTAAGAGAAAACATTTAAAAATCACTGTTATTTTTTTTTAAAGTTCTAGTTGGAAATAACATTCTTTAAAAATTACTAAACTCTAATATAAGCAAAGTTCTTAATCATTATAACTTTAAAACCATAATATGTGTCCTAGTTTTGCTATAAATGCTTTGAAAAATTTGGGCTACTTGATATATATAACTTTAACAGAAATATATTAATGAAAACTAAATATGATTAGCATGACAAAGTTCACATTGATAGTATCAGAGCAGCACACATATGGTTAGTGGTAATAGTTAATAAAAAAGGCTTAATTGGGAGTGAATTGTGCAAATTTTTCAGGAATTGGTCAGAGGATTTAGCAACCTAAAGCATAATTTTAAAATACATATTTTGTGATCAAGGCAATTTCAAGAACAGTATATACTTATAATTCACAAGCTATGGTATCCAAATATTCTATTATATAATATATGAAGCTGAGAGGTAAAGATACACTGCATAAAATTTTAATTTAAAAGGCTAACTGGAAAATAAAGAGGTTACATGGAGAATTCTATAACATACTTCAAGGAAGCTCCTGGAGAATGATACAATTTATCTATAAAATCTATAGCTATCACAGGTTTCCCTGTAAGAACTCTTACAAGCTGCTTAAAAGAACAGCGGTCAAACTTACTGACTCTGAAACAATTTCGCCTAAATAACAAAAAATACCACTCTTCTTCCCCCTGAAAATATTTAGTAAATCAACCTGACTTAAAACTCAAAGCAGACATGTACACACTGCTATATTTAAAATGGATAACCAACAAGGACCTACTGTATAGCACAAGCAACTCTGTTCAGTACTATGTAACAACGTAAATGGGAAAAGAATTTGAAAAAGAATAGATACATGTGTATGTATAACTGGGGAAAAACCAAAAAAAGAAAAAAAAGTCTAAACAACAACAACAAAAAACACCTCAAAGCAGAAGAAAACCAGGTCAAATATTATTCAGATACAACTTGGAATCAACACTTTAAGCACCTGATCAAAATAAATATACCTACAGACGTATTTTATTAACAATTAGATTACATTTATGTTTCTAATACAAAATAGGCATTTTTGTTTGTTTTTGAGACTGGAATCAAAAATTGACATTAATGTTTGTTGAAAAGCATTAATAATGCTTTCATTTTTAAAATTAAAGAACTGCTTAGATGTGTGTGTGTGTGTGTGTGTGTCTGTATTTGGTTATTGATTTCAAAATACCAAACCAAAATTCTAATGTTAGAAGGAGGTAGACCCATTCTCCTTTCTTTTGGATCTCTTCAGAGTTAATTTTAAAAAGGTTAATTTAAAGATTAAAGCATTTGTTTGGGTATCCAGATTATACTGCTATGACTCAAGAAAATTAAATAGAATTTTGAAAACATTTAAGAGTATACCTGTTGTGTAGAAGGAACATGGAATTTTTATTGCTCTGTTAATACAGTTGTATTCTGAATTATGAACTAAAACACCTGTTCAGTTTTAAATACTGACAGTAAATGCAGCTATTATGAAATAGTGTTTAAACTCCATTTAATATGGTCACGTTCTAGATGAACTCTTACCCTCTTATTTCACCCAATCTGTTTACAACTTTATATATACTCAGAAACAGAAAGCCCCACTGTAATTGTTTCTAAAGCGTTGGGCTTATGTCTACATACATTTGCAAGGTTTCTAAATGTTACTACAAATTAAGTCACTATTAGAAATAAATTCACAGAAGATTAGAAAGAACAGTTAACAGCTTTGACTTTATCACCATTTAAATTTATTGGAAAACAATGTCCAATTGGGCAAGAGCTGTAAGACAGATTCTAAAACAATTGATTTACTATGTGAATCTTAATTTTGGCTAATGAGGATAAAATATTCAGATGAAATAAGACAAACTGGCAAGATGTTTTGGGCTCAACTAGATGACAAACGTGGCCTCTTCACTGTGTATGGTTTATGGGTGAATTACTAATCTATTATGGGTGAATTACTAATTCTCAACTGGGTAACTATAAGGTTAGACCTGTGTTGAACATGTAAATGGTCTAAAGGATTAACCAGAATTCCTCTTAAAATGGTTTTAATGCCATTCATAGAATTGTTTGATGAGGAATGACAATGTTGATGACGGCTGGATAGATGTCTTAGGACTATTAGGTAAAGGAGGAAGGATCTTTATAGACCCCAACAGGAACAATAATTTTAATTTTAAGCATTATACAGCACACCAGAAAGCTGCTCCAGAAGTCTTTAACTTTTCCCAACCTAATCTAAATTGTGTATCCTCCTTAAAAGTCTATGAAACAATCCAACCTTATTCAAAACTTCAAACTTTATTCATTCTGTCCAGAACATTTTCCTCTATCTTGTCATTTCTCTCCTCTCCATGTTCCCAAGTATCTTCCATCTGCCAAAGATCAGCACAAATCCAATCTTCTTTACAAGGCCTTATCTAAATCCACCAGCACACCTTCATTTGATGTTCCCCCTTTTATGAGCTGCGATTGTCTATATTGTTCAGCTTAAACTCAAACATATCTAATTTGTTTTATTTATATAACTAATGTATTAATGTTTTATCTCCCTAAGTGACTAGTTTCATTCTAACATTTTTTGGTGTACTTCCTTCAGTACATTATTAGACATGATAGAAACTTAAAAACTATATAAACAGTTATTTTGGTCAGTGGAAAATTACAACATTAATAAGGCTAATCTTAGGATTAAATCATATATATGTATATATGATATATATAGAAAATCTGGCTAGCTGTGTTTTTGTTCTGCAACTACAAAAATATACTTCCAAGTCTATTCTGTTGTTTTGAAATGTGAACTGGTAAGAAAAGGAAGCTGAGTGAGGAGGCATAACAGTAACACACATTTAACATTCCTACTCAGGAGTGGGGTAAGATGGCACTCAGAAAGAAGTTCAACTAATGGTAGGTGGAAAACGCGATCTTTGTACATGAATTACATTACTTTGAAGTTAGTGCATAATTTGTGTTCCTTTAAAAAGATGTAGATTTGTGATTACCAGAGATGGGGTGAGGGGAGGGGAAATTGGATGAAGGCAGTCAAAAGGTACAAACTTCTAGTTATAAGATAAATAAGTACTAGAGATATAATGTACAATATGATAAAGTTAACATTGCTGTATGTTATATATGAAAGTTGTTAAAAGAGTAAATCTTATCGCTTCCCTGGTGGTGCAGTGGTTGAGAATCTGCCTGCCAATGCAGGGGACACGGGTTCGAGCTCTGGTCTAGGAAGATCCCACATGCTGTGGAGCAACTAGGCCCGTGAGCCACAATTACTGAGCCTGCGTGTCTGGAGCCTGTGCTCCGCAACAAGAGAGGCCGCGATAGTGAGAGGCCCGCGCACCGCAATGAAGAGTGGCCCCCGCTTGCCGCAACTGGAGAAAGCCCTCGCATAGAAACGAAGACCCAACGCAGCCATAAATAAATAAATAAATAAAATAAAAATAATTTAAAAAAAAAAAGAGTAAATCTTAGGAGTTCTCATCACAAGGAAAATATTTTTTTTCTTTCTTTAATTTTGTATCTCTATGATGTTCACTTAACTTATTTTGACAGTTATTTCATGATGTATGTAAGTCAAATCATTATGCTGTACACCTTAAACTTATACAGTGCTGCATGTCAATTATATCTCAATAAAACTAGAAGAAAAAAAACAAACCAAATAACAACAAAAAACAAGTTGATTTAGAATTTTCTATAAGTAAAATAATAAAATTCACACTAGAAAGAGAAAATTTAGAAAGGAAAACTGTCATTAAGAACCATCAAGTATTTCAGAAACAACTATAGGAAAAAAACCCCCACTGATATGCAATAACATCGAATTCTATGGATCTATTAAAAGGATGAGCTAGAAAGTGGATATAAAAGATTTCTGCTTAGTTGTTTACTATTCAGACTTGCAAGTTATATAACTTTTAAAAACATGCTGGTCTGTTTCCTTATTTTCTAAATTAATTTTTTTTCTTGCCTTCCTCTAATTGCTCTTTTTCTTGCTGCCTTCCTCAAAGTCCTCTAACAGTGAGTTTTATTTCTCACTCTGAATTTTACATTTCTCTGTTTTTCTGGTTCTACTGGAGATTATTTTACTTCCGTGTTACTGAATACATGGATTTATAACTGAAGTTAGATGAAGATCACTCATCAACTTTTCACTAAGGCTGGATTAATTTTAAGTAGGGGTAATGTCCCAGGTTCTGGCTAAAGCTTCATCCTCTGATCTGGACATTCTTCTTTAATAGTAATATTAATATTATTCTATCTATATTTAATTAGAAAGTTTTTTCCTACAGAGACGTGGCTCAAAGTAGTAACAATGTAGCAGAAAGTTATATAAACCGCCAAGTAATTACCACTTTCCCATTATTAACTGCGGTAGTACCAGTCTCCTATTATTTTAGGATATAAATGAATTTACCATATATGAATCTGGAATAAAGCAAACATTCTTCCAGAAAAGAAAAACATTTGACCTTACTATTATTGTAATTAAAAACAAACTGACAGTGTAATTAAAGGTTTGCTTTAACTACTTATGTAACAGAAATATACAGTTGTTAGCATATACTATAGTGTTCAGAATATTTCATAAATATTATGCAAAATCCTCTCTAAGTAGTTTTAGATCAGAGAAGAGTTTATTTTGATATAATTGAGAAGTATGAGAAATGGATAAAAAACAAATAGGCAAATCCAAAAGGAAAATATTTTTTTATATAAAGGAAACCCACATCTTTTAAGATCTATCCTAATTCTAAGAACTTCCCATATCATGGAAAAATATTAAAAATAGCAATTTGATATATCTATATGGCACTTAATACAATTCGGTAAGGCAAGTGTTACCAAAAAATATATTGTAAAAATATGTGGGTTAAAAAAAAAAAAAAATATGTGGGTTAACTGAGGCTCAAAGATGTTCAGTGAATTGCCCTGGGATCAAATCATTAAGTAAGAAGGAACAATCAGAACTAGAGAAGCCTTCTCACTGATAATCACAGGCTGTTCTCATCATACAGGGCTGTCTCCTATTAATATCAACTGGTGCTTCCTTAAACTGGTGGTTTAAGAAAAATACTACTTCTTCTAAATATCAAATGAAAGCCTCATTCTGTAATAAATATGCCATTTTATTATACAATAATTTCCATGTTGAACCACTCCATTTATTTGAGATAGTCTTTTTAAAGTATATTCTCTAACCTAATTACAATATTATCTACAAAGTCCTTACATTTCAATAATTGTAGATCAAGAGGTATCCGTATCAATTTACACCCAGAAATGTAAGATGCTGTGGTCAAAAAATATCATTTTCAGAAACATAGAGCAAAAAATAGATGTAGGTGCATTTTCAAAAGCAGAATATATTAACCATTCAGTTAACTGAAGATTATTTGTAAATGACATCTTATTACTTCTGTAGTATGAACAGGAAATAGCCTCACCCAACCACAGATGTATAACAGTTTCTATTCCATATAAACAGTTTAACATTTCCAAGTAAAAAAACTTATTAGAATTAGTTTAAACATTTCATCATCTTTCCTTGGTATTCACTCAGCAGTAAAATGTCTTAAGAAGGGGAAGAGGGAGTTAGCTAGAAAGAAAACCATTTAATTAATGCCTACCTTATGCATTAATTTATTTAGTTTCTTTACTTATTACAGTTGACCCTTTAACAACACGGGGGTTAATCTGTGTATAATTTATAGTCAACCCTCTGTATCTGCAGTTCCTCCACATCTGTGGATTCACCAACTATAGACCATGTAATATTGTAGCATTTACTGTTGAAAAATATCCATGTTTAAGTGGACCCATGCAGTTGAAACCCATGTTATTCAACGGTCAACTGTATTAGGAAAATAGAAAGTTTTGTTGTTGCAAGACATACACTGATTTTTCACGATAAGCTACATTTTCAGAAAAATAAACAATTTCATTTTTAAAAAACTAACCTGTCTACTTCATCTCGAGCCACAATGTCTCCTTTCTTTAAGGCTTTTATAGCAAACATTTCATTAGTGTGTTTATATTCAGCCAAAAGCACCTGAAATGAGATTAAAATAATTATTTCCCATGTGAGTTATTACTTTTGTAGGCATTCCAAGAAATTTTAAAAGATTACCTTTCCAAAATGTCCTCTACCCAAGACAGCACAACACCGGAAGTCTTGTAGATTAAACTGAAACATTTGTTGAGATCTGAAAACAGTAATGTCAATCAAAATAAGGCAAAAGTATGGGACTAAACATGTAGCAAAGCGGTGTACATATTCTTTACCTTCTGTCCTCAAGTTCATCAATACCACTATATTCTAGGCCTGATTGAGGAATATCAGGCTCATACTCAGATTGAGATTTTGGAAGTAGTCTATTTCTGTCATTCTCAGTATCAAAAACTGTTTCTGAAACCTGTAAAATATTAAACACTCATTAAATCATAGAAACATTCAGAAAACAACTTATTAGGTAAGGATAGTTAAAGAAAAAAATGTTAAAAGTTGATATAAATATGGGTGAGAAAATAAAATTCAGATATTGGATATTCATTTTTATGGTTATTAATTATATATTACTCTTATCTAAAAAAGGTAAAAAAAATGAATACATTGGAAAAAACAAAAACACTAATTTGAAAAGATACATGAGCCCCAATGTTCACAGAAGCACTGTTTACAATAGCCAGTTACACAAAAGCAACCCAAGCGGCCATCAACAGACGACTGGTTTAAGAAGATGTGGTACATACAGATGGCCAATAGGCACATGAAAAGATGCTCATCATCACTAATTATTAGAGAAATGCAAATCAAAACAATAATGGGGTACCACCTCACATCGGTCAAAATGGCCATCATTAAAAAGTCTACAAATCATAAATGCTGGAGAGATGTAGAGAAAAGGGAACCCTCTTACACTACTGGTGGGAATGTATTTAAATTGGTACAGCCATTATGGAAAACAGTATGGAGGTTCCTCAAAAAACTAAAAATAGAGTTGCCATATGATCCAGCAACTCCACTCCTGGGCATATACCCAGATGAATCTCTAATTCAAAAAGATACACGCACCCTTATGTTCATAGCAGCACTATTTACAATAGCCAAGACATGGAAACAACCTAAATGTCCATCAACAGATGAATGGATAAAGAAGATGTGGTAAATATATATCACACACACACACACACACATACAATGGAATTACTCAGCCATTAAAAAGAAATAATGTCATTTGCACCAACATGGATGGACCTAGAGATTATCATGCTAAGCAAAGTAAGTCAGAAAGAGAAAGACAAATACCATATGATATCACTTACATGTGGAATCAAAAATAAAACACAAATGAACGTATCTATGAAACAAACACAGACTCACAAATATAGAGAACAGACTTGTGGTTGCTAAGGGGGAGGGCATTTGGGGGAGGGAAGGATTGGGAGTGTGGGATTAGCAGGTGCAAACTATTATATATAGGATGGGTAAACAACAAGGTCCTACAACATAGCACAAGGAACTATATTCAATATCCTGTGATAAACCATAATGGAAAGGAATATGAAAAATAATATATATATGTATAACTGAGTGACTTCGCTATACAGCAGAAATTAAACACAACACTGTAAATCAACTATACTTCAATAAAATTTTTTTAAAATGTATGTGTGTGTATACACACACACACACACACACAATGGAATATTACTCCCCCCAAAAAAAGAATAAAATAATGCCCTCTACAGCAACATGGATGGATGTAGAGAATATTATGCTTAGTGAAATAAGTCAGACAAAGAAATAAATACTATACGATATCACTTATATGTAGAATCTAAAAAATAATACAAATGAATGTATATACAAAACAGAAACAGACTCATAGATTTAGAAAACAAACTTGTGCTTACCAAGGGGAGGAGGAAGGGGGGAGGGACAAATTAGGGGTATGGGATTAACAGATACAAACTACTATATATAAAATGGATAAGCAATAGGATATACTGTATAGCACAGGGAATTATACCCATTATCTTGTACTAACCTATAATGAACTAGAATCTGAAAAAATACTGAATCACTATGCTGTACACCTGAAACACAATGTTGTAAATCAACCATATTTCAATTTAAAAAAATGAATACATTACTTTCATCTTACATGCATTTTCAAAAATCATGTTAACCTAGTTAGAAGATGCACAGTGTTTCAGGCAACATGTCATCCAATATCAGCCATGCTCCTATGCTCCTAGATTAAGCAGCCTATTCCATCTCTCCTGGCTCATGAGCATCCAGAGGTTTTTATGTTTCATTCACAAGCAACATAAACAACACAGTTCACACAGGCATTTTTTAACTAAAATGTTAAATGAGATGTTTTTAACATCTCATTCACTATGATGCTTTTACTGGTAATTTATCTGGTGAAAAGGAATTATACAAGGTTTAAAATGCCTTACCTGTCCTTGTGTATCCAAATCTCTTAATTCAGCAGATTCATCTATTTCTCCAAGGGAAGAATCACGTGGTGGGGCCAGAGGAGGCTCAGGTTCAAGATCAAAGTCCAATTTGGTTACTGCAGAATCACTTATAAAAGATAAAGCAACTCACCAAAACCAGTAATCAAAAGTATATATTTTAAATAACTTTACAATTAAGGCAAACAATTTTATTGTTTTAAAAGTAAGCAGAGCACTAGCTTCAAAATACTATTTGGAAAAAATGAGACTTTTAATAGGCTCACTGTAATCAATATGTACAAATGTCACAATAACTATTTTATAAGAGCAATGCTTAAAAATCTTAAGACACATACCTAGCTGGAGGTGCTAGTTCAGGGATGTGTACATCAACCACTGGCACTGTAGCAGGCACAGGGGCTTGAGGGCTGAAGGCGCCAGAATGATTTACTGTAGGAATAGCTCTTCTCACTAGTCTTCCCCAAGTGGCAATATTAATATTCATTTGAGGAGCTCTGAGAAATGTTTTGCCTGTGGATATTGTAAATAAAGAAAACAGAACAAGTATTTTTTTAATATATTACCAAAAGCCATAATTTAAGAATTCATATTCATCGGTTTATAATTTATGAAGAACAAACAATATTTGTCACTTAAAAAAACAGTTCTTAACTATTTGTTATTAAAGGCTAGTGCAAAAAAGCAAAATCAGTTTTAAAAATAAATACGTAGGAATTGCTCATTTAAGTCTAGCAATGGTATGTGGTTAAGGTTTTAAAAACAGAATTCTTATCTTTTAGAGATACTAACTGTAATATTTATGGATGAATCAATATGACGTCTGGGTTTGCTTCAACCAATCTGAGGAAGTTGTAAGCGATGGAACACAGATGAAACAAAACTGGACATAAGCTGACTGTTGTTGGAGCTGAGTGATGGCACACCGCACTAGTCTCCATACTTACGCGTGTTTCAAATTTTCCATAACAAAATTTAGAAGTAAATAATTGAACAAATAAGAAGAAAACACAAAGAAAAGATGGATATCACTTTTTAAATAGTATATACATTTTTAAAGTATTTAAGATAACACCAAAACACTTTGTACTTGATTTCTCAGTAATTACCTTGTTGTTTCGAAAAAATTTTCTTTTGTCTTTGGAGTTTGGGTCTTCTTTCAATAACTGGATTAAAAAAGGTAACCTGCAGTTAAGAAAATTCAAGTTGACATGACTATGGCATTAGATTTATGGTTCATGAAATTCAATAAACTTGCAAGTTTGAAAACTTAAGAGAATCTGAGATATAATTTAGTTCCATCTCCTCATTTTCTAGATGAGAAAACAGACCTAGAGAGGATAAATGACTTGTCTCAGGGTAACATACCTATTTAGTGGCAGAGTTGAGCCAAGAATTCAAGTTGTCTGCCATTCAGCCTAATACTCTTCCCACTTCTACATCATGTTGCCTACATATATAATTTCAATGGTAGTTATGCATATTTAATAAAATACATTTATTACCTCTGCAAATAAAGTACCCTGCGGTTCCAAATAGAGACACATGCCATGCCGTTGGTTGTCTAAAAAATCTTCTAACCTCAGAAATTTTACAGCACACAGAGATCGCCAATCACGCCAATAAACTGAAATTTCCAGTTCACGTGACTAGAATAATTAAATAAAAAATAAAGAAAACAGGGAACACATCATTGGACACACATGTGAATAAAATATTACAAAAAATATAAAATACAAATACAATAAACAAAGATAACATACACAACGGTTGCACTATTTTAAAGAGTGCTTTTATAATGTTTCTCTATTATATATTACTTTAACAAACTTACACATTTTAACTAAAAGGAAGACATTCATATTCCAACATTCTCCAGTTAAGGTATTCCTTTTAGATAAAGAATACACAACTGGGAACAATCAATACAGATGAATGACCACCGAAACTCTTTCTTTCCATCTCAGAGCTTCAATCTTTTGGATTTTCCTTCTCCTATTGGCATCATAGGCTGTGCTGTTGCTAGACCTCAATGTTCACCTCAAAGAATCCATTTCAAACCTTCTTATTTCTTTATCCCAATGTTGATCAGGAAAAGGTCTGTGAATAGCATTTATTCTCCACTTTCAGTGTGCCACACACTATGCCAAACACTTTAAGAATGTTAGGTCATTTAATCTTCTAAAGAATACCACCGGGTAATAAGACCAGTGATTACAGGGGTCTGCGTAGGTAGGTAGCAAAGAGGAAACTAAGTTTTATACAGAAAAATGTTCATTTATTACAACATCAAACACAATAAAACGAAACAAAAAACCCCCCCAAAACCAGGGACAACTTGAGTATTATACCTTATCTACATGAGGGAACACTCTGTAGTCATTAAAAATAATGCTTATGTGGAAAATATATTTAAGGTTTTAACAATCAATTATTAAATGTACTTGTAGAACACAGTTTATAAACTGGAGATCAAGCCATAAATTGACCTCTACATACAAGTCATAATCTGCATACATTTTAATTATAAAGCATAAGAGTTCTCCATTATTTTGTTTTTCAGGATTTTGTGGATCACCCACAAAAAGAGATAAATGTTTTTCCCTTTAGGCTCACCAAAGTAATAAATTACTTTTTTCATATAAAAACTTTCAATTTGTGAACTTATGCATCTTATTATCTAAGCTTCTAGTATGCATAATAAAAAAACCATTTGACTTTAAATAATAAAACTAGTTGATGCAAATGAACACAGAAAACACATAAAAAAACAGAACATGAAAAAAATGAGTCAAGACACAATGTGCCAAAAGGTCTCATAGACACTCAGAAAAAAAGGACTAGAAAAAGATATCTTGGCAGTGAGTATATGAGCTCAGAACTTCCTACCTCATTGCTTCTCTCTGATACATAATTACTATGGGAGAGAATACTTGTCAGGAAAGGGTAAGGATGAGTAGAGGATAATTATTTTATTATTTTAAGATCAGCAAATGGCATTTAGAAGTGGTGGGTATTAATGCTATAATATTCCATTCAAGTTAAAATTTTAAGTATTTTGAAAACAGTTATTTTGGGAAATAAACTGCATAACTGAACCAGAGGTTGGTAATTTAGACTACTTTATTTTAGATTAGAAAAGGAGAGGTCTACTTTCTCCTAACTTCTTCCATGGTATCAGGGAGGAAAACTTGTTATGGATCAGGCAAATGCAAGTGGTATAGATGCTAGGGACAAAATTAGTAATTCTTAAAAGTTCTTATACTTACAATACTAAAATTGTAAGAGTATATCTTTCTCTGGATGAGAGAAGGCCAAATCACCTCCTTTATATTTTTTCTAGCCACTCTGGTAAAACTCACATATTAACTCATTTCTCTTTCCTCTGTTTATTCCATTCTTCAACCTGAAGTACGTACGTTAGAAACACCTGAGATTTGGGATGGAAGGTTATCTTAAGGCCTACATTAGCTTTCCTGGAGTTCTACATGAAATTTTAGGTATAAAGCTCTTTACTTTTTGTTACTTTGCATTGTTCCCTGTATCACTCTCTCTACAATTTAAGGGGGGAGAGTGGCTACAGTCCAAAGCAGATTAAGATATTTTATGTCTATTCATAACACTGTTGCATGGAACCCTAATCCTACTTTAACCCCTAACATCTACTGCAATTCAGTAAAGCAGGGATATAGTATCTGAAAAGCAAAGTACCCTCTATATAGGGAAATGCCACTGATATTTATTGAATTTAAATTGCAAGTATGACTGCTCATTTGCTGGCAATTTTCCAGATGAAGCAGGTCCATTCCATAAAGCAAGGGCATGTTTGTAGGTAATGTCAAACCTCAAGAGCAACAAAATTCTACATGGAGTAAAACCACTGCCAAAATAGCTGAGCAGTATGATCTGAGCTAAGTACAGATTGGCAATACTGGCAAACTGTCTCAACTTGTGTTTCATTTTGTCTTATTATGAATCTGAACCGAGGATCAAAGAAGAAACTGTGGTAGAACTAAGGAATCTGTATGGTTTGTCTGAAGTCTCTGTAAGGCCCGAAAGTAAATAGTAACTACTTTTTCTAAAGTAGTTAGCATGATGATTTGATACACATATACAAATATATACTACTAAAGAATTCCTCCCATCTAATTAACACATCTATCACCTATTTTACACACACACACAAAATATTTACATTTGGTAAGAACATTTAAGTTCTGTTCTCTTAGCAAATTTCATTCACACAATATAGTATTATTAACTAGTCACCATTATACACTGCATTATACATTAGATGCTCAGACCTTATTTACCTTATAACTGAAAGTTTGTACCTTTTTACCAACCTCTCCATACAAACATTTTTCTACTATTGGTTTCTATGAGTTTGACTTTTTAAGATTTCACATGTAAATGATACCATGTAATATTTGTCTTTCTCTGTCTGACTTCTTTCACTTAGGATAATGTCCTCAAGGTCCATCCATGTTGTCACAATGGCAGTTTTTCCTTCTTTCTCATGGTTGAATAACATTCCATTGTATATATATACCACATTTTCTTTATCCATTCATCTTTTGATGGACACAGACTGTTTCCAGATATTGGCCATTGTGAATAATGCTGCAATGAACATGGGAGTGCAGATATCTCTTCAATATCCTGTTTTCATTTCCTTTGAATATATACCCAAGAGTTGGACTGCTGGATCATATGGTAGTTCTATGTTTAATTTTTTGAGGAACCTCCATACTGTTTTCCACAGTGGCTGAACCAATTTACATTCCCACCAACAGTGTACAAGGGTTCCTTTTTCTCCACATCCTCGCCAACACTTATCTCTTGTCTTCTTGATGACAGCCATGCTAACATGTGATATCTCACTGTGGATTTGAATTGCATTTCCCTGATGATTAGTGATGTTGAGCACCATTTCATGTCATTCTTGGCCATGTGGATGTCTTCTTTAGAAAAATGTCTATTCAGTTCCTTTGCCCATTTTAAATCAGATTATTTGTTTTTTGTTGTTCTTGCTATTGAGTTGTGCAAGTTCTTTATATATTTTGCAATATTAACTTCTTATCTGATAGATGACTTGCAAATATCTTCTCCCATTCTGTAGATTGCCTTTTCATTTTCTTGATGGTGTCCTTTGCTGTGCACAAGCTTTTTAGTTAGTAACTACTTCTTTTTTAAATTTAATTTTAATTTTAATTTTTGGCTACACTACGCAGCTTGTGGGATTTTAGTTCCCTGACCAGGGATCGGACCCGGGCCCTTGGCAGTGAGAGCGTGGAGTCCTAACCACTGGTTGTCAGGGAGTTCCCAGTAACTACTTCTTAATAAATGGAACTACTGGGTATTTCTTTTGGCCTAGAGACGCACTGTAAAAAAATTACTGGAACACTGAGGATGTTGTGAATCGAGAAAGTTTGGGAACCTCTGATAGGTGAAAATGAGAGGCAGGTTTCACTGCTGAAAAGGAAAGAAAGGGCAAAAAGCAAATTTTCTGCAGCTACTAAAAGAGAGAAAATTATTCAAAGCATGGAAAATTCAAAAACCAAGGAAAGGTGAGATTTGTAAAGGTGCACATGTCAGGTGTCACATTAATTGGTCTCCTCCTTTGATTACTTGGTCTTCTATGGGCTTCTGAGGACAACATAGGCTTGGGAAACATCAACTAGGGTCCCAGCAGTAAAGAGACTGCACACTCAAAAAGAGGTTAAGTTTTTAAAAATTGGCTATTTATGAAGGTAAGATTCAGGTTAAGCAATCAACAAGGACGGGAAGTATCTGAGGATTACCTACAGTAGAAATCTATTACCACTCGTAGCCTGAATGAGCAAGAAGAAACAGTTACCAGAATTCAGTGAGAACTGGATCTTGGAAAAGTGACTGTCAAACAGGAACTGCAGCCATAGATGAACACTGCTGTAAAAAAGGGAAGGAGAGAAGGAAACAAATACCCTGATTGCCCTCTCCTCCTGCCCTTAGATCTTCTAACATTGTCTCCCCTTTCATGTCAGAGCCCACTGATTCAAACTCGCAGCTATCAGCCTCCAGAGACAAAGAGAAGAACAGGGAAGGGAGGCCATCAGAATCTACTATGGGGCAAAGAGAAAACTACCACCTCAGGAAACAGTAATATCTGTTTTCAGTTCAGGAGTTCAATGAGGGTGATTCTCAGCTGGAACTAATGTGACAAAAAGAAGGAAACCTTAGGATCTTTTGGGAAAATGAGAAACAGAGAAGAGTGAGACTGAGATAACGGAGAATACAAAGCTATGACCTCTGCTTGAAAAGTCTGCCCCCTATAGATGTGGGAGCAGAAAAGAAAAGTAAACAATTGTGATACAAACTATTTAGTGCTGTAACAGTTATATATAACTGCACCCTATATCAATTCACATCCTAGAAAAAGTTCCAAAGACTCCCTATTATTCCAAACCTATTACAAACTTTTCTGCCTCAGTGTATACACATATAATTCCTATTTCTAATCATGTATCTTATTTCCCAACCAAAACCTACATACCTATAAAGACAAGGTTGAAGGATGCTGTGGGGGCATCAGTAAGGAAATGATAAAGGGTAACAATAGTTTTAGGGTAAACAGAGAAGAAAATGAAATTTTCTGATGGCCCCTTTCTCAACTCCTTCCTGAAGAATCAAGGAAATGGAAATGTTTGACCAAACATCTAGCTGTGTGGTAACAAAGAAGTAAAAGAGCCAGAGTAACAATAATAACATGAGCTATCATTTACAGCAACACCATTATGTACAAGGTGTTAAACTAGGTGCTTTATGCAGATCTGGTAACAGTTTAGAATACTAAATTTAAGATTTCAGAACAATTCATTGCTAAAATGACAAGGAGCAAAGGTATACTGGGGTTGACGCATTCAAAGAAGTTTGAAATAATATGTTAAATGGGTTGTTGTTTAGATAGTTAGATTTTTAAAATCCCCCATAATGATGACGGGATGTTGGAGTGAAGAACCAAAGTCCTTAAGGATACTGGCAAGTGCCTGGTGGTCAAGAGATGATAGAGGGGTGGGGGGAAAAGACAATTATACATATAGTTCATTGGCTCAGAGGACTCATATAGCCTCAGAGGATATGATGTGTCATTTGATAGTAATAGAATAGGAAGCAGCAAAAGAGGTAAAAAGGGTAAGTATTATTATAGCTCCATTATAAGTTAAAAAACAGCATCTCAAGAATAAAATACCTAGGAATAAACTTACCTAAGGAGGTAAAAAACCTGTACTCAGAAAACTATAAGATACTGATGAAAGAAATCAAAGATGACACAAACAGATGGAGAGATATACCATGTTCTTGGATTGGAAGAATCAACATTGTGAAAATGACTATACTACCCAAAGCAATCTACAGATTCAGTGCAATCCGTATCAAATTACTAATGGCATTTTTCACAGAATTAGAACAAAAAATTTTACAATTTGTATGGAAGCACAAAAGACCCCGAATAGCCAAAGCAATCTTGAGAAAGAAAAACGGAGCTGGAAGAATCAGGCTCCCTGACTTCAGACTATACTACAAAGCTACAGTAATCAGGACAGTATGGTCCTGGCACAAAAACAGAAATACAGATCAATGGAACAGGACAGAAAGTCCAGAGATAAACCCATGCACCTATGGTCACCTAATCTATGACAAAGAAGGCAAGAATATACAATGGAGGAAAGACTGTCTCTTCAATAAGTGGTGCTGGGAAAACTGGACAGCTACATGTCAAAGAATGAAATTAGAACACTACCTACACCATACACAAAAATAAACTCAAAATGGATTAAAGACCATTCTGAATGTAAAGTCAGATACTATAAAACTCTTAGAGGAAAACATAGGCAGAACACTCTTTTATCGCAGCAAGATTTTTTTCTATTCACCTCCTAGAGTAATGAAAATAAAAACAAAAATAGACAAATGGGGCCTAATTAAACTTGAAAGCTTTTGTACTGCAAAGGAAACCATAAACACAACTAAAGACAACCCTCAGAATGTGAGAAAATATTTGCCAACAAAGCAACCGGCAAAGAATTAATCTCCAAAATATACAAATGGCTCACGCAGCTCAATATCAAAAAAAGAAACAACCCAATCAAAAAATGGGTGGAAGACCTAAATAGACATTTCTCCAAAGAAGACATACAGATGGCTAAAAAGCACATGGAAAGATGCTCAACATCACTAATTATCAGAGAAATGCAAATCAAAACTGCAATGAGGTACCACCTCACACTGGTCAGAATTGCCATCATCAAAAAATCTACAAACAATAAATGCTGGAGAGGGTGTGTAGAAAAGGGAACCCTCCTACACTGTTGGTGGGAATGTAAACTGGTACAGCCACTATGGAGAACAGTATGAAGGTTCTTTAAAAAACTGAAAATATAGCTACCATATGATCCAACAATCCCACTCCTGGGCATATATCCAGAGAAAATCATGATTCGAAAATATACATGCACCCCAGTGCTCATTACAGCACTATTTACAATAGCCAGGACATGGAAGGAACCTAAATGTCCATCATGGAGGAATGGATAAAGAAGATGTGGTACATATATACAATGGAATATTACTCAGCCATAAAAAAGTATGAAATAATTCCATTTGCAGCGACATGGACTGGACCTAGAGATTGTCATACTGAGTGAAGTAGGTCAGACAAAGACAAATATATGATATCGCTTATATGTGGAATCTAAAAAAAGGGTACAAATGAACTTATCTACAAAATAGAAATAGAGTTACAGATGTAGAAAACAAACTTATTTGTTTATCAGGGGCTTACCAGGGGGTAAGAAGGGGGGTGGGATAAATTGGGAGATTGGGATTGACATATAAGCAATACTATATATAAAATAGATGATCAATAAGGACAGTACAGCACAGGGAACTCTACTCAATACTCTGTAATGGCCTATATGGGAAAAGAATCTAAAAAAGAGTGGATATATGTATATGTATAACTGATTCAGTTTGCTGTACACCTGAAATTAACACACACTGTAAATCAACTATACTCTAATAAATATTAAAACAAACAAACAAACAAAAAAATAGCATCTCAGATTAAACAATACGCCGAATGTGGGAATTCCCTGGCAGTCCAGTTGTTAGGACTTGGCATTTTCACTGCAGTGGCCTGGGTTCAATCCCTGGTCAGAGAACTAAAATCCTGCAAGCCGCGTGGTACGGCCAAAAACAACAATAATATGCTGAATGTTAGCTCACACATGGAAGAAATTAAAATTTCTTTGTATTCCTATTCTATGGCTTGTTCTATATTAAGATGTTTCACACCCCATTTAGATGTTTGCATGCATTTTTATCCTTTTATAGGGAGGAAAGCATCTTGCTCATTATCATGGTTTCTATGAGGAATAATTTTCATTTTTCTCCTAAATATCTGGGTCTCTACCTTAACCCTCTTATTCATCTCCTGGAGTGAGTTATCTGATAAAAGACTGGGAGAGAAACTGGACATGAATAATCCAGTCCATTTCTTCCTTTTTTCCTTGAGAGCCGGGCTGTTAAATGGAAGTATACAATTTGTTTTTCTCTGCTATGCCTTAAGTTTTATATGGGCTGGAGCCCACAATGATCTAAGGGACTGAGTATAGCCCCATTATTGTTGCACACCCAACCACACTTTCAAATATCAGCTCATAATGACATTTTACTTTCCATTAGTCACACCTTTCTTTCTTTTAACTAGTTCAGAACTTGGGTAAGGAAGAGCCCCACATACAAAACTTCCAATCTTCTTCTTAATGGCTCATTTTAAGACAGCCAAGGATGGCCACACATTTCACCAAATCTGCAATACGATAAACAGAGATTATGAAATGGATCTCAGGAGAAATAAAGACAATTCAGGGAGAAGAAAACATAAAATTGATATCCTCTAAAATGTAAGAGAGGATATTATCCCCATGAGAGGAAAACAAGATATTTAAAAGAATAAACTTTTAGAAATTAAAAATATAATATCAGATATATAAGTTTGTCAATCAAGTCTTGGCAAATAAAAGTATCAAACTTTCCCAGAAAGCAGAACAAAAAGACACACTGACAGACAATAGATAAAAGATAAGAAAATCAGAAGATCAATCTAAAAGGTTCAACTAGCAAGAGAGACACTGAAAATAAAGAGGAAATTATCAAATAAATGCAATTTCTCAAATCTGAAGAATGAGCTTTCAAAACTGAAGGTGCCACACAGTACCTATCACAAAGAGTGAAAACCACCTACACCTAATAAGGTACACCATTGTGAAATCACAAAATCCCAGGGGAAAAAAGATAAAAACCTTAAAATCTTTAAAAAACAAAAAGAAAATCAAAGATTAGAAATCAAAGACACATAAGCAATCTCAACTACAATACTAGAACTACAATTCCTTAAAATTCTTAATGAAAATAATCTCCAACCTAGAATTCTAGACTCCAAGCATGACAGCAGAATAAAAGATATTTCAGATATGCAAGATCTCTAAAACTTTCATTCACTCTTTTCTCAGCATGTAAATGTGGGATATGATCCACCAAAATGAGGAAGTAAAACAAGAAAGCTGAAAGAGAAATTCAAGACTCAGGTGATCCAATAGGATTATGGTGAAAGAGAGTCTCAAGATAAAAGCTATATAGCAGTCATTTAAATTGGAGCAGAAAGATGTAAGGCTCCAGAAAGGATGTTGCTAGGGAGTAGAGTGGGTCCAAGGATGACTGACAGCTTGCTGATACAACTGCCTACATAGAGTTATTCTAGAGTCCTTCTGGAGATCCTGGTGATAAAGGATAGGTGTATAGAAAACTAAGCAAAGCAAAACAAAATAAGCAATTAAAAAAAGGGCAATTATTTGCCCAAAGGGGGTCTTGGTACTAAAAAGAGAATGTAATCATGGTATGGAATATGGTTCATCTGTAAACAATATTTACATAGTCATAATAATATAAACACTAAGTTACTGATTTAACCTAATTATTTGGAAGAATGAGGATAGGAGTGTGGATGGTTTAAGAGTAGTATGTATAGGCAATTTCTGAAAATGTGAAACCAATAAATAATAAGAATCCCTTGAGTTCTTGGATACCTTAGCCTCTCACTCCTACCAATATCTACAATCTTTCCACAATCTCAGCTGTTTGAATCCTTCTCTCTGACCATCACCTCCTAACATTCTACTAGCTCACTCTTTCTAGTTCCTCAGTATCCACTGGTCCTTCAATGCTACTGTTACTTCTAATCTATTAACCCTATTACATTTTTACTGGCTCTCACTACCTTAAATGTTCTCTTCTTCCTTTTCCATTGAGCAGTGAACATTCTCTAGTACTCTGCTCTTAACAGAACTGGCTCCTGCTAAAATTTTTCTAAGTTTCAGTTCATCCTGTTTCTAATATTGATAAAGGTGGTTCTCTATTACATTAGCAAAGTTAATCAAAGGGAAATGTGAATGGGAAAAGGTTAGATATAAAGGGTCTTGCTTTTTATTTCAATCTCTCATGGGAGGATTAAACTTTTACAGCAGGAGGGCTGAGGGAATTCAGAAAAAATGTGAAATTACATAGCTACTGTGTTTATAATAAACATTAAGAAAGACCAATTTTTATAGGAAAATATAAAAAGGGTAACCTGATAACAGAAAGAACACAGAACTGACAGGACACTTCAGAATCCTAGATTATAGCTTAGGCTAGTTATTTAACCCCTAGGCCATAATAATATCCTTATTAATCTGTAAAATGAGGGGGCTGGATTACACCAGCAATTTTCAAAACTTTTTTTTTTTTAAAGTGGCAAAATCCAAATGATATCTTATCCAGAATCTCAAAACAAAAAGAAAAAAAAAGGGTCTGTGTTGCCATCTGAAATAATTCTGCAGAGCCCTGAGCTCCCAGGAACTTTTCTATATCATTCTAGATCTAGATAATTTCTATAGTATCTCAAAACTCAAAAAAGACCTATCTGGGTGTTCCCTGGTGGCCCAGTGGTTAGGATTCTGGGCTTTCACTGCCATGGCCCGGGTTCAGCCCCTCATTGGGGAACTGAGATCCCACAAGCCACGTGGCATGACCAAAAATAAAAAATAAATAAATAAATAAATAAAAAGACCTATGAATTTTTGTATTTTGGAAAGGATAGAAACAGTATAGACAACTTAGTTCCAGAATGTCATAGGAAAGAAACTTGACATTTGAGGCAAAATGCTGAGCATGAACATGTCAGTTTAAAATAATATTTTCTATAAATGTTTCTATAAACATTTTCTATAAATAAATATTCTATAAATATAAGGAATAAAGTAAAAGACTAAAAAAGCACAAAAAATGTAAAAGTAACATGTACTGTGTAAACAGAAGGATTTATCACAATAAGGAATGTGGCCTCCAAAGAGGAGCTTATAATCCAATTAGGGATACATAATATGCATATCAGGAACCCAGAAGGTCTAACTGGCCTCAGGGAGAATAGCTTTACTTAGCTATGCAGTGTCTTCAACGTTTTTAAGGGAGGATTACTCCAAAGTGGGAAGAAAGTCTGATGCCATGAAGAAGAAAAACAATTTTAGGTGAGGATTAAAAGTGCAAGTAAAAACAACCAATCAACAGTTATCAGTCTTTCTAGTTTTCTAAGCTTGTAGCTTGGGTAATATTAAATTATTTTCTCTTTACCAGGCTTTCATCGTCTTCTGCTGTTTCCTCCTTTTTGCCACTAACTTTCTATCTCATACAAATCACCACAGAGGAAAGAGCATTTTGAAGGACACTCGAGGTCTAGTACCAGCTCTGAAATTTATCAATATGTAATCACTCTGGTTCTCAGTTTCCTTAATTATAAAATGATGGCAAGACACAACTACTTTTAAGTTCTATTTTAAATACAAAACTCTAACACAATAACCTGGCTACAAGAGAAATTTTCTAACCAGCCATTTTCCCTTTAACAATAAATGTCTTAAATTTCATTTTGATCATAACACTCATTAAAATCCTATAATTACTTTAAATAGGCTCTGAAATGAAAGAAAATGACATTCAACCAGTTAATTCCCATTACTTAACATGCTCTTCCATTATACTCAAATTCATAGCCACACGTCACAGCCTAGGGCTAAAGAAAGAACTAAAGTCATTGAGTAGCTAAATGTGCCAGGCAACACAAAGCATTTCTTCTTAACAGTCCTGTAAGGATTATATTTTATCCCCATTTTAGAGATTGTGAAATAAATGCCCAGTAGTAAGGTTATGTATCTTGTCTACCATCAAATATCTAATAAGTAAATGAATCCAGTTTGTCTGGCTTCAAGACCAATGTTATAGCAAACCTATTAATTTAAGAATGAATGGAAACTGAAACATTTTAGAGTCATAAATATTTACATGTATTCACAGTATAGAAGGAAGATGCAAATATAACAAGACATGTATATAACGATATCCATATACACTAACAACCTCAACTGCATTTCCCTCTCTGGTGGGCTTGACTGAATTATATTGGTCTAACTATTTAATTAAACAGCTAATTTACAGCATGGAACAATGCTAGTTCCAGCAAATATCAGAGCTGAAAAAAAATCAGAGTTGACAAAGAGAAAATATCAGACTTGAAAAAAATCTTGGAAGTGTAATCTTTTTCTGATACAACAATTCCCTTAAATTTCTCTTATGTAAGTTGCTCATTCAACTTTATTGAGAGAGCCTTAAGAAACTAAAAATAGAGCTACCATATGATCCTGCAATCCCACTCCTGGGCATTACCCGGAGAAAAACATGGTCCGAAAGGATACATGCACCCCAATGTTCACTGCAGTGCTGTTTACAATAGCTAAGACATGGAAACAACCTAAATGTCCATCAACAGAGGAATGGATAAAGAATATGTGGTACATATATACAATGGAATATTACTCAGCCATTAAAAATAATGAAATAATGCCATTTGCAGCAACATGGATGGACCTAGAGACTGTCATAGTGAGTGAAGTAAGTCAGACAGAGAAAGAGGAATATTGTATGACATTGCTTATATGTGGAATCTAAAAAAAAATAAAAAGATACAAATGAATTTATGTGCAAACAGAAACAGACTCACAGACTTAGAGAACTAATTTATGGTTACCAGGGGGGCAGGGTAGGAGGGAGGACTAGTTAGGGAGTTTGGGATTGACATGTACACACTGCTATATTTAAAATGGATAACCATCAAGGACCTACTGTATAGCACAGGGAACTCTGCTCAATATTCTGTAACAACCTAATTGGGAAAAGAATTTGAAAAAGAATACATACATGTATATGTGTAACTGAATCACTTCGTTGTACACTTGAAACTAACACAACTCTGTTAATCAACTATACCCCAATATAAAATAAAAAGTTAAAAAAAAAACTTTACTGAGCGAGAACTTACTACAGCAGCTCAGTTCATTTTTTAATAGTACTATTCTTGGTACTGAAATGAAATCTGCCATCATTGACTTCTGCTTTGTCTTCCACACCCACAAAGTATACAGTCAATCCAAGGATGGAAGGAACATGTACTACAGCTTACCACTTGCCCCTTTTCCAAGCATTTGGCAAACACTGCTACTTGATCAGCATAAACAAGGACCCATCCAGTAAACCTTGACAGTGAGCTCCAGAAAGTTACTACCAATCCATCAGAGTCAACACACACAAATGGAAATATCATTGCTATCACTAGTTTAATTCTTGTTTTACATGTTCCTCCTTTTAACTTTAAAGACAGTTACCAAATCTTTGTTAAATCTCTTCTTTAATAGATTTTCAATCCCACTTTCCTTCAACTGTTCCATATGTAACAGGATTTTCATCATCTCACCATTCCAGCAACTCTTCACTGGATAAGCTTTTATAAGGTTAAGATCCGATCTAGGGTATGATCTGATCCAACCCAGATTTTTCTATTTCTCTTTGGCAAACCTTCCTTCTCCTCCTATACTTGGAATACTACTTAAGATTTGATTGTTAGACCTTTTTTTTCTTTCTTTATAAACTCTTTCCCATTATGGGCTGCTAACTCTTTTATTAGCTTCTATATTTATATTATTTCTATTTGATCATCTAAATCAGATGATGAAAAATCCCCTATTAAAAGCCCTTCAATTATCTTCTAATTTATTGATTATAAAGACCCTAGTAATCTGACACCCACCTATATCTGCTATTTTACTTCTTTACACTGATCTCTGTTCATGATTTTTATTCTTACAACACATCAAGTTTTCTCCTACCCCAAGGCGTTGTATGTTTTTTTCTCCTTTGCTGGGAACACTCTACCTGGATCTTTTTAAGTCTGGCAACTTTCCCCCCATCGGGTTTCAAGTCAAGCGTAGCCTCCTCAAAGAGACTTTCCCTAATTATGTCCTCTACCTAAAATAGCCCCCACCCCCTTCTTTACAATACCTTATTTACTTCCTTCATTGCACTTGAAGATTTAAAAAAAAAAACTTGTTAACTATTTGTCTTCCCTCATTAGAATATAAGGTCGATAAATATAGGGACTTTGACTATTTTGGTCAATCATAACCAGCATCTAGAATGGTGCTTGACACAGAACAGAAAATCACTGACTATTAAGCCTAGGAGTTCCATTACAGCAATTCCTACATATATCTCTTTCTTTCTATTCCTACTGCCACATTTTACTTCAAGTTCTCTTCACCTTACAGTTGCAGCACTGGAGTAACCTCCTGCCAATTTATATGCCTTTAGTCTCTATTCTCTCAAATTCATTCTTCATACATACCCCAAGATCAATTTTTCTATTATGTCTCTCTCATCCCCACTACCAACAAGTATAAAGACCTTAGCCTAGTATTCCATGTCCTGTCCTCAATATCTTTTTAACTGAAATCATACACAGTTTCAGACGTAATGGTAAAAAGTCTGCAAATAATCAGACATATACTGAGAAGCCACTGAGGTATAAGTTCCTTGAGGAAATCTTGAGAGATCTTGTTTATATTGTTTGTTGCTAATCTATCACCTGGAAGTGCCTGGAATACAGTATGCATCAATGAATAAATGAACAAATAATTTCATAATAATTTTTAATGAATTAAATGAATGATCCTAAGCTAGAGAATGAATGCCTAGATGAAAGTATTATTCTTTGAAGATGAGTCTGGTTCTCAGACACATGGAGATTAGTTAGTAAATTACTTTAGTAAAAATAGCCAACATTAATTGAGTTCTTACCACTAGCCTAAGATTTTTACATGGATTTAATCCTCACACATTTCAGTGAGGTAGATAGTATTAAAGATAAGGAAACTGGTATACATAAAAAGTTAAGCATTTTGTTCAAGTACATTTAATATTTAAGTGTCAGACACAGTATCTGAACCAAGAAAAGCAATGATGAGGGCCTGATTAAGATACTGGCTGTGAGACAGAAAAAAATAAACTGGAAAAAATATTTTAAAAGTAGA
This sequence comes from Balaenoptera acutorostrata, assembly GCF_949987535.1. Classification (NCBI taxonomy): domain Eukaryota; kingdom Metazoa; phylum Chordata; class Mammalia; order Artiodactyla; family Balaenopteridae; genus Balaenoptera; species Balaenoptera acutorostrata. The sequence continues at coordinate 78,785,572 of NC_080064.1, read as the reverse complement.
GGCCAGAGCAGTAATTGCCACCTCACATCATCATTAAGCACTATAAATCTGCTCTCACGGGGCTTCCCTGGTGGCGCAGTGGTTGAGAGTCTGCCTGCCAATGGAGGGGACACGGGTTCGAGCCCTGGTCTGGGAGGATCCCACGTGCCGCGGAGCGGCTGGGCCCGTGAGCCACAGTTACTGAGCCTGCGCGTCTGGAGCCTGTGCTCCGCAACGGGAGAGGCTGCGATAGTGAGGGGCCCGCGCACCGCGATGAAGAGTGGTCCCCACTTGCCGCGACTGGAGGGAGCCCTCGCACAGAAATGAAGACCAACACAGCCATAAATAAATAAATAAATAATTTAAAAAAAAAATCACTAAAAATCTGCTCTCACTAATATATGTAATTTTGATTTTATTTTATTTTTTTATATTTGAATTTTATTTTTAGTTTTTTATACAGCAGGTTCTTATTAGTCATCCATTTTATACATATTAGTGTATACATATCAATCCCAATCTCCCAATTCATCACACCACTACCCCCCTACCACCCCCATATATGTAATTTTTAAAATGACATATGTACCATAAATCTGAATACTAAACAACAAAAAGCTTAATATCTTTCTTATTTTTTAGATAAAATTATGATTAAGTTTTAATATTTTCTTCCCACACCCCAACGGATAGATTAGAATCTAAATAATAAAGTTATCATCGTGGATTTAAATCTACTGTGGACCAAGTTAACTTCTGCTGGGTTCTACAGCTACAGATTGCATTCTAGCCACTCACATTATTCTTGAAAGCCACTGAGCTATATGGAGGAATGGTTGTCTGAGCACAATAGCTCACTTCAAATCCAGCTTTGATAATATAACCAACAAGTGGTGAGTCAGAAGAATCACCTTAGTGGTCAGAGAGCACAATATTAAAATTAAAAAAAAAATTCAATATTAGATGTCACCTGATTGCTGATCTTTCAGGGTAGTACAAAGTATACATTTTCAAATCACTGCACAAATGAAAACTCCTGCAGCAATCTGATAAGGTAGATTTATGTACACCTCATCAGATGAGAAGTGTCAAAAATACCTAGGTCCTTCTTATATGCTGTTAAGAATAAAACTTACCAAAGTCTTCTAAAACATAAAATTTACATTAAAAATGAATTATAAATATAATGAAAATTCAAGTAAAAAGTTTCTCATCTTACCCTGTCTAGTTCCAGTGTAAACTTCTGGTCCCACGACTGATTGGAAATGGGTTTCCAGCTAGTTTGACCAACCACAGTATTATCTAGCTTCAAAACTGCACAGACATCATCTGTAATTACAATTTAAAACTTGCTTAAATATTTTAAAACCTTTAAAATAGAAATGCCACTGTTTAATATCAACAAAAGTCATGATCCTTTGAAAATAAGTTTTTCTTACTCACTACTGAAGCTTTTGAATCTTAAATGGCTAGTTTTATATATACACTCCCACTAGACCCTCCCAAGTTATCCTTTGTGTTTCACAAAAACACAAATAGTAATTGCTATTTCGTTTATATTAAAATGTAACTGAAAGGACTAACAAGTGACCAGTAATTGTTTGTCACGTGTGTGTATTTACATATCAATATCAGTCATCCGGTTTTTCTCCCTCTACATTTGCTATTAATGTTGTTACTTTAAACAATTTTTATTTTCACATTTTTCCTGAAGTCTCTCTCTATATACAGGAAAGCACAGACATACTGTACTAGGTTGAATTGTCACATGCCTTTCCCACCAATTGTATAATTACATCACAGTTTATGATTACTTTAGAGTGTCTCCAAAGTACTTCATAAACCTCTCCCATTTTACTTTACCACCTTTACCCACTGCCCCATTTCAGTTTACTTCTGGGACACAGTCCTAGTTAAACATGTTTAGTTCAGTGGTTAGCTATCAAAATTTCAACGTTAGTTTAGAGGTGTCATTATACCATTAAAAGAATCAAGATGTGACACAAAGAGTTTGACATAAAGAGTGATGTTCAATATTTCATTATTCCAAAAGAATTAATGTTATATGTCATTCAGTTTTCTAACATATTTTCAGCAGGGTAAATTTTGTAGCCTTTTAAATTATCTTGTCATTATAGCTTTTGATATTTTAAATTTAAATTATGGAAATCATAATTTTAAAGTTTGTTGTCCAACTCTGACTCTTCTCACTCTTCTCTGTCCCCACTGCTCAGCCGTTTGTATAGGCCCTTTAATTTGTTATATGATTGTTAAAAAAATCTGATTACTGAACTGGATAAGTCATCTGTTTTTAGGAGATTTCGACTACTTCCACTTTTACTTTTACTCGTTCTGCTCATGAAAGATGATCTGGTTTCACTTGGACTCCAACCAGGTAGTGCAACCGATGCTGCTTTTGACCGTCCGGGGACATTCTCTAGGATATCTTGACAACCCATTAGACGAACTTCCAAAGTACCTGTAGCATGAACAAATATCAAATAAGAAAACATCAATACTCAACATATAAAATTATGTCATTGTTACCTATTCAGAAATAGGGGGGGAAATATCTGCTAAAATAACAAAATCTCTTCTTCCAGAGCATCTTTGAGGTAACTATCATCTTTACTGCTTTATTTAGAGAAACCTATTAAAAACTCTTAATTAATTTAAACAACTATAAAAAAATGTATAGAAAGAACAGCACCAGCCAAAAGCTATTTGTCGGGCATAGAACAAAACTAGTTACATAAACTTCTTGTGTATCTGAATACTCATTTCTATAATTCCATGGAAAACTTACAGAATTATGTGGATAAAACATGTGGGAGGGAAAACATAAAACAAAATAATATGCCTACTAAAATAAACATAAAGAAATTAGAAACAAGGAAATCTGACAATGTAAATAACAGTTGTGTTTAATAGCTATATAGTTAACACAGGAAAGGACTATAGGGGTTTTTTTTGGCATAAGTAGATGGATTTTTGTTCTATTTGAGATGTAAAATAACATTATCTTTTCACTTTAATAGTTTAGTTAGTCAAATAATTATGGGCTATAATTATCTAAGCATAAAGTAATTGTAATTTCCTTAGGCAAATACATACTAAAAGTGTTCAAATGGAAATGAGTAACTGTGAGCTTAGCCATCTGGAGATATGGCTTTGTCATCATTTGGGCTAGACTTAGTGTACTAAAATTTAAAATGGTGCTTCAGTATTAAAATTTTAGATACTGCCCATAGTATAGCACTTTAGGAAGAGTATTTCCTGGTAAAAGCTGTCCCATTAAACTTAAATAATTAAAACTTAATTTTATTTAAAGTTTTTAATTATTTAAAAGTAACCAAAGGACTCTTTCAACAAAGTAAAAAAGTCTGTATTTAATCACAACTCAACCAAAAAAAAAAAAAATCAGACAAAAAATATGAAAAAAACAGTGTTAAAGAAAAGGGACATCAGGCAATGAAGAACAGTGATCCCTGAGAGAAGAGTCCTAAGATTGCTTACTGCCTTGAGAATATCTAGGACACAGCACAGGGAGGGAGAACTCAGGTGGAGCCAAGTGGACTACCTGAGTGAAGGAGACAGAACTGAGAGTATTGAGACTGAACTGACTGAGGTGGCTAGATTTCACAGGCAGAGTAAAGGAAAAAATACAGCTGTCCAGAGACAGAATCCCTGAGATTTGCAGAAGGTTCTCCAGACCAAGTATTCAGTCTTGCCCCAGGAATAGAGAATAATTACCCTTACACTAAATGATGCTCTAGCCCCACATAACAAATCTTAAAAGCATTACCCAAAAGATCAAACTGTTTCCAAGTAACCTAACTATGACCCAGAACAAAGCTCAAAAATATCTGTAATATTTGTAGGAATACAAAAATACCCAGCACCTAACAAGCTAAAATTCCAAATGTCTGGCATTTAATCAGAGATTACCAGGTATATTTGTTTTCTATTGCTGCATTACCAATTATCACAAACATAGTGGCTTAAAACAACACCCATTTGTTATCTAACGGTTTTGTAGGCCAGAGTTTGAGTGGGCTGGTCTGCACTCTATGTCAAAGATCTCATAAGGCTGAAATCATTGTGTCTGCCAGGCTAGGCTCTTATCTGGAAGTTTTAAAGAAGAACCTGCTTCTAAGCTCATTCAGGGTATTGGCAGAATCTAGTTTCCTGCAGCTGTAAGAATAGGGATCCTAACTCCTTGCTGGCTGACAGCCAGGGGCTGTTTTCAAGTTCTAGAGCTGACCTGCATCCCTCGTCATGTGACCCCCTCATCTCTATGCCAGCAATGGCACATAAAATCCTTTTCATGATTCATATCTGACTTCCTCTTCTGCCACTGGCCAGAGAAAATTTTCTACTTTTAAGGGGCTCACGTGATTATATTAAACCAACCCAGATAACTGTCCTTTACGATAACTCAAAGTCAACTGATGAGTAACCTTAATTACATATGCAAAAATCTCCTTTGCCATATAATGTAATATTATCACAGAAGTGATACCCCATCATATTCATGGGGGAGGGATTCTAGGGGTATTCTTAATATTCTGCCTATCACACCAGGGAAGCAAAGAAACAGAAAAGTGGGACCCATTAAAAAAACAAAATCAAATGAAAACCAATACAAAACTGATATAAATGTTAGGAGTAGCACACATTCACACAGTTATTATAAATATATTCCATCTGTTCAAAAAGTTGAATAGGGACACTGAAGAAATCAGAAAAACACAAAACAAATTTCTAGAGATGAAAATAACATTGAGATTTTTTTAAAAACCCAAAAAACTGGATGGGATTGGTGGCACATTACACATTGCAAAAGTAGAGGCTAGTGAACTTGAAGCTAGAGCAATAGAAATGATCAAAAATACAAGACAGAAAGTAAAGACTTGGAGGGCAAAAACAACAACAAAAAACCAGCACATATGTGAGCTGTGAGTTTAACTTCTAGTGGCCTAATACATGTGTACTTGAAGTCCCTGATGAAAAGCAAAGAGGATAGGGAACAGAAAATATATTTGAAAAAATAATGACTGAAAAGTTGCCTAATGTAGTGAAAACTATAAATCCAAGAAGTATCCAAGAAGTTCAATGAACACCGAGCAAAAGAAAAATAAGTAAATTACACCAAAGCATAACATAATTAAATTTCTCAAAACAAACGATAAGAGAAAGTATTAAAAGCAGCCAGAAAAAATGACATGTACATATAAGATTAGGACAGCAGCAGATTTCTCATTAGAAACAATGAAAGCAAGACAGAGAAGCAATATCTTTAAAGTACTGAGGAAACAAACCATGAACTTAAAATCCTAAGCCTACTGAAAATTTATTTCAAAAATGAAGCTTTTTCAAATATAAAAATGGATAAAGAACCCATTATCAGCAAATTACCATGTGATCCATCCACACAATTCCTAGGTATTTATCCCAGTGAAGTGAAATCTATGTTTACACAAAAACTATACAGGGATCTTATTAGCAGCTATATTTGAAAAAAGTACAAAATGGAAACAACCCAAGTATCAATCACAGGTGAATGGATAAACAAGTTATGGTATTTTCACACAATTGAATACTACCAATAATAAATAGAAAAGAACTACTGATACATGCAACATAGACAAATATCAAAAGAATTATTCAGAGTGAAATGGCCAGATTCCCACCCCCAACAAAAAAAAGAGTATGCACTGTATGATTCAATTTATATAAAATTCTACAAAGTGAAAACTAGTATCTAGTGACAGAAACAGGCCAGTGATTGCCTGGGGACAGGTGTGGGGAAGGAAAGCATAAGAAGAGCAAGAAAGAGAGATTACATAGAGGCACATGAGGATACTTTTGGGGATGATGGATATAATTATCTTGATTGTGGTGATGGTTTCAAGACTTTAAATAGATGATGAAACTTGTCAAATTATACACTTTAAATATGTGCAATAAAACTGTTCTAAAAACTGGATATTGATAATGGTGGCTCAAGTATATGTATTTCCTAAAAATTTTAAACTATACTTAAAATCGGTGAAAATTTATACACTATGGTATATAAATTATGTCCCAATAAAGATTCTAAGCATGAGGGGAAACTTCAATCTTATGTTTGGTTAGGCTATGGAAATCTTATCTTACTGTAAAGTATTAAGGCAGATTAAGTATAATGGAAATCATTTCAATTCTGGTTCAAAAGAAACAACTTGTGTCTGTGTGTTTTATTTGTTTTTTTGTTGTTGTTAAGGTAGCAAACTTAGTTCATTTCCACTGTAAATGCTCAGATGTAAAAGTCATCCTGGGAAAACTGTAAACATCTGGTTACTACTTCAAACCCTGGTAGCTTATTAAATATTTTAGTAATTTCAATGTATTAGGAGATGACAATGTTCAACACCTGCTTTCATTTAGAATAAAACCTGGAGGGATTTAAGATCTTTATTAAGTATCTAGAAGTTTCTTTCTTTTATGAGGTGACACAATTGCTATTGCATATAACCATATAAGAAGTGGCTTAAAATTACCTTTTTTACTTTTATAACCCATAATATGAAATTTTAAAAACAAGCAAATCCAAGAAGTAAATGTTTGTGTTCATAAGCAATAGCTAAAATTCCATTAGAACAAGTAAATACTTTTTTGTTTCTTTTAACTTTCTGGAAAAACTGTTTTATATCAATTTTACTAATTCAGTATTTCATCTTGGTACAATTAACTTTTCTTTAATTCTGAGGAATCTTCTTTTATAAAAACTAGTAAATGTCTCAAAATTTGGACTAAAAATTAAATTATACTTCATATCAAAGTAATTTGCAAATTTTAGTATTATAATCATACAACCACAAAAGAAACCAGAGCATAAATGAGATAAACCACAAATAATAGCATATAGTAAAAACTCAGGACAGCAAATACTCCTACTACTTATCTATGCTAATCCTTTATCATGTCTAATCCTTTATTAATATCACTACTATTTCTCTTCCTAGTTAACTCCATATTTAGTTTAAGGTCCAGTAGATAAAAGAATTTTTTAAAACACCAAAATATCTTAAGAATTATAAGATACTTCCTTTTAGACTGGTGATTTACATCACTATGAGTAAAGTTCATTAAGGGAATGAAGAACAGGGAAAGAGAGAACTAAAAAGAGGTTAAAGAGTTGGGAAGAGCAACCAACCAGAATAGAAAAGGAAAATAATTTCCAGCCATATCAGCTGATTTTCCAAAATGTGGCTTTATTACTTTTCTAAAAATACTGTTTAACAACCATATTTTAACCAATGGATCATTCTGAAACTCTTGAATATTAAAAATATGCTCAGCCCTGAGCCATAAGATGGTGAAACTTAGATGTACAGTCCCTGCCTTATTATCAAATGACATTTACCAAATATCTACTGAGTGTATAAAGTATCTTGTGATAGGGGTTAAGATTACATGTAGGTAGATGACAAGGTCTTCATAGATCTATATCCCAGTTTAGATTTAAAAAAACCCCCAAAAACAGTAAGAAGATGGATAATAAGTCAAAGACATTAAATAAGCACTCTGCACTAACCAGATTAATTGTGATAGAAGATTCATGGTAGGAGTTATAGAAGATGTGGCTGGAAAGATAAATGCTTTATTTTATTTACTTATTTTTTTAATTGGAATACAGTTGATTTTAAATGTTGTGTTAGTTTCAGGTGTACAACAAAATGAATCAGTTATACATATACATACATCCACTCTTTTTTAGAATCTTTTCCCATATAGGCCATTATACAGTACCGAGTAGAGTTCTCTGTGCTATACAGTAGGTCCTTATTAGTTATCTATTTTATATATAGTAGTGTGTATATGTCAGTCCCAATCTGCCAATTTATCCCTACTCTCCCTTTCCCCCAGTAACCATAAGTTTGTTTTCTACATCTGTAACTCTATTTCTGTTTGGTAGATAAGTTCATTTGTACCCTTTTTTTAGATTCCTCATATAAGCAATACCATGATATTTGTGTTTCTCTGTCTGATTTACTTCACTCAATATGACAATCTCTAGGTCCATTCATGTCACTGCAAATGGCATTACTTCGTTCTTTTTTTATGGCCCAGTAATATTCCACTGTACATATGTACCACATCTTCTTTAACCATTCCTCTGTTGATGGTCATTTAGGTTCCTTCCATGTCCTGGCTATTGTAAATACTGCTGCAATGAATATTGCGGTGCACGTATCTTTTGAATTATGGTTTTCTCCAGATATATGCCCAGCAGTGGGATTGCTGGATCATATGGTAGCTCTGTTTTCATTTTTTTAAGGAACCTCCATGCTGTTCTCCATAGTGGCTGTACCAGTTTACATTCCCACCAACAATGTAGGAGGGTTCCTTTTTCTCCACACCCTCTCCAGCATTAACTGTTTATAGATTTTTTTGATGATGGCCATTCCAACGAGTGTGAGGTGATACCTCATAAGATAAATGCTTTAAATATTTAAAATACAATGGAGAATTTCGAACAGAGGTTCCCAAGCTTTCTCGTTTCATGATACCCTAATGTCTCAATTTTTTCATTGTGCTTCTAGTCTGAACAATGTACCTAACAGTTCTGTTTCATAAGATATTGTAACAAATTAGTTAATAACTATTTGAAAAATAATATACGTAGTTTGAAAGAAAAAAGTAATCTTATTTCATTCTTAAATAACCATGATCACTTCCTAATGAGATGTGTGTATCTATTGGGCACTGTATAACTTATCAAACTTTGGGATTAGATTTGAAAGTGCCACCCTTATCTTCTATTCCATATTGATTTTCCCATAGTATTTATCATTATAGCAGTGAAGGAAAAACCAGGAACACCCAGCTTCATCAATATATGACATAATCAGAAGGCATGTAGTTCAACCTAATGCTGAAACTCCAACTACCTTGAAGCTAGTAGATTAATGGTGATGGTAGGAAGTGAAGTAATACTGTTTCCCTCAAAAACTTAAAATATCCTGTTGTACCCTTGTGAATTCATTTTGGCATCCCAGGGTACCTCAGATTTAGGAACTCAGTTTGGTAACTGCAGATTTAACTGATCTTAATAGTGGCAACAGCATTGTTCAACTGTAAATTTCTCCTTCAAGGTTTAATGTAGAAGTCTGCCATAATATAAAGCTGATTAATGATACCCAAAGGTACTAGAATGTGATAGTATGCTATGCAATTCTGAAGAACACTTTCATATCCTCAAAATATTTAATGACATTGTTTTTAAGGTAAAGCCCTCTCTGACATTCATATTGATAAGATAATTTAAGGATTCCTGGAGAAGAGGGAGGCCTGTGTATCAAAAATATGCCACATTCACATGGGCCATAAAAACCTTTGTAGGTAATGGTAAGAAAATGGTAGAGTTGCAAAGTCCAAAGGCAGTTTCCGCACAGAAACACAGGAAAACAAACAAACAAATAAAACCAGGAAACTACTTATAATCAACTTTAACAAAAATCTGGGAAACAAGGGTTTACTGCAACCAAGCAAATGCTTGATCAAAAAATGCAATGAATACTTCGTAGGAGAGCTTTCTGGCATTTTAATTTATCTTTGCTTCATCCCTCCTCCCCCCCCCACCCCCAATGGTTTGGTGATAGTCCTGAAGATAGCAGGCTGCATTCCTGGTACAGGTTCCCAGTGCCAGAGGGAGCAGAGAAGACATCATACTCAAAGAACTGTGGATGCCTGCTTTGACCTCTCTGAAGGCTCCCTGAAGGATTAACAGAAAGGGTTTACCTTTTTTTCACCTAAGAAATCTCTCAGGACAGAGAAATAGCTAATTGGAGGGCATTTAAAGGCAAATGAACCAACCACTGAAGCCGGGAGCAAAGGATATCAGTTGTCTATATTGTTTAACAGACATCCTAGAATCTTGGGGAAAAGCTAGGGAGTAAACTCTTTTAAGGAATAAGAGCTTTGCAATGCTTCCACATGTTACTGGAAAACTAGAAGGCTAGATGCAAAAGGAGACATCCTCAGAAGAGATCTGAAAAGGCCCTAAGCTCGCACAAATGGCAGATCTTCAAGCTCTGTGCAAGCAAAGGCAGAGTTATAAAACGCCTGGGTGAATGTTAAAGGTATGCCTTGGCACACAAACACAGAATTCAGCTGCAAACATGGAAAATTTTCTTTCTGCTTGCAGTCATTTGGAAGTCCAAGCCACAGCAATCAGAGAAGAAAAAGAAATAAAAGGAATACATATTGGAAAAGAAGTAAAACTGTCACCGTTCGCAGATGACATGATACTATACATAGAAAATCCTAAAGATGCCACCAGAAAACTAGAGCTAATCCATGAATTTGGTAAAGCTGCAGGATACAAAATTAAGGCAAGAAATCTCTTGCACTCCTATACGTTAACAATGAAAGATCAGAAAGAGAAATTAAGAAAACAATCCCATTTACCATCACAACAAAAATAATAAAATACCTAGGAATAAACCTACCTAAGGAGGCAAAAGACCTGTACTCGGAAAACTATAAAACACTGATGAAAAAAATTAAATATGATACAAATAGATGGAGAGATATACCATGTTTTTGGATTGGAAGACTCAACATTGTGAAAATTATTACACTACCCAGGGCAATCTACAGATTCAATGCAATCTCTATCAAATGACCAAGGGAATTTTTCCCAGAACTAGAACAAACAATTTTACAATTTGTATGGAAACACAAAAGACCCCAAATAGCCAAAGCAATCTTGAGAAAGAAAAACGGAGCTGGAGGAATCAGGCTCCCTGACTTCAGCCTATGCTACAAGTATAGTAATCAAGACAGTATGGTACTGGCACAAAAACAGAAATAGAGATCAATGGTACAGGATAGAAAATCCAGAGATAAACCCACACACCTATGGTCACCTAACCTATGACAAAGGAGGCAAGAATATACAATGGAGAAAAGACAGTCTCTTCTATAAGTGGTGTTGGGGAAACTGGACAGCTACATGTAAAAGAATGAAATTAGAACACTATCTAACACCATACACAAAAATAAACTCAAAATGGATTAAAGGCCTAAATGTAAGGCTGGAGACTATAAAACTCTTAGAGGAAAACATAGGAAAAACACTCTTTGAAGTGTTTTGAAGTGTTTGAAACACTCAAATCACAGCAAGATCTTTTTTGACCCACCTCCTAGAGTAATGAAAATAAAAATAAACAAATGGGGCCTAATTAAACTTAAAAGCTTTTGCACAGCAAAGGAAACCATAAACAAGATGAAAAGACAACCCTCAGAATGGGAGAAAATATTTGCTAATGAAGCAACTGACAAAGGATTAATCTCCAAAATATACAAACAGCTCATGCAGCTCAATATCAAGAAAAACAAGCAACGCAATAAAAAAATGGGCAGAAGACCTAAATAGACATTTCTCCAAAGAAAACATACAGCTGGCCAAGAGGCACATGAATAGATAGATGCTCAACATCACTAATTATTAGAGAAATGCAAGTCAAAACCACAATAAGCTATCACCTCACATTGGTCAGAATGGCCATCATCAAAAAATCTACAAACAATAAATGCTGGAGAGGATGCGGAGAAAAGGGAACCCTCTTGCATTATTGGCGGGAATGTAAATTGATACAGCCACCATGGAGAACAGTATGGAGGTTCCTTAAAAAACTAAAAATAGAACTACCATATGACCCAGCAATCCCACTGCTGGGCATATACCCTGAGAAAACCACAATTCAGAAAGACACATGTACCCCAATGTTCATTGCCGCACTATTTACAATAGCCAGGACACGGAAACAACCTAAATGCCCATTGACAGATGAATGGATAAAGATGTGGTACATATATACAATGGACTATTACTCAGCCATAAAAAGAAACCAAACTGGGTCATTTGTAGAGATGTGGATGGACCCAGAGTCTGTCATACAGAGTGAAGTAAGTCAGAAAGAGAAAAACAAATATCGTATATTAATGCATATATGTGGAACCTAGAAAAATGGTACAGATGAACGTATTTGCAAGCCAGAAATAGAGATGCAGACAAAGAGAATGGACATGTGGACACAGAGGGGGAAGGGGAAGGTGGGATGAATTGGGAGACGAGGTTTGACATAAATACACTACCATGTGTAAAATAGATAGCTAGTGGGGACCTGCAGTATAGCACAGGAAGCTCAGTTTGGTGCTCTGTGATGACCTAGATTGGTGGGATGGGGGGCAGGGGGGAAGGGAGGTCCAAGAGGGAGAGGATATATGTATACATATAGCTGATTCACTTTGTTTTACAGCAGAAACTAACACAACATTGTAAAGCAATTATACTCCAATTAAAGAAAAAAAAAAGTCTGTCAAAACACTAGTTGACCACTAACTTAATGGAGACTTCAGTGACCACACATGACAAAAAATACAGTCTTTAGCAAATAAAGTCACTAAACAACTACACCCTGTTTCAAACAGCAATAAGAAATTATAGAAAAGGGGAGTATCTTCCAGTTACACATTATAATAGTCACCATATCCAGCTTTCAATAAAAAATTATGAGGCAAGCACAGAAATAAGAGAGTATGGCCAATTCACAAGCAAAGCAGAAATTCACAGAAACTATCCCTGAGGAAGACATTGGATTTACTAAACAAAGACTCTATACCCACTGTCTTACATATGGTCAAAGCTTATATGTGGTCAAAGACCTAAAAGAAACCAAAAGGAAAAAGAGAATGGTATTTCAACAAATAGGGAATATTAATAAAGATACAGAATTTATAAATAAGAACCCAATAGAAATCCTGGAACTGAAAAGTACACTAACTGGAATTTTAAAAGTTTACTAGAGATGTTCAACAGCAGATCTGAGCATCCAGAAGAATAAGAAAACTTAAAGATAGCTGAACTGAAGTAGCTAGTCTTAGGAACAGAAAGAAAAAAAAATGAAGAAAATTCAATGTAATTCTATGTTACTTCAATAATTGGGGAATGAGGGACATTACATGAAGGGAAACATTGATAGGAACTACAGCTGACTTCTCATAATATTGGGTTGGTCAAAAAGTGCCTCTGGTTTTTAAATAAAAATAAAAGACACATTTCACACTTTCACCAAGAACTTTATTGAACAACATATTCACCCTTTTGTTCCAGTACCTTCTGCCATTTTTCAGGGAACTTCATAATTCCATCTTCCCAAAATGTTTTATCTTTTTGAGCAAAGAACTGTTCCAGTTACCTTTTACAGTCTTCCAGGGAATTGAAATTTTTTCCATTAAGAGAATTTTGTGAAGACCTAAATAAATGGAAATATGAAGGTGCACCGTCTGGTGAATACGGCCGATGAATCAGAACTTCCCAGCCAAGCTGTCACAGTTTCTGCCTGGTCATCAAAGAAACATGCGGTCTTGCATTATCCTGATGGAAGATTATGGTGTTTTCTGTTGACTAATTCTGGACGCTTTTCATCAAGTGCTGCTTTCAGTTGGTCTAACTGGAGCAGTACTTGCTGGAATTAATCGTTTGATTTTCTAGAAGGAGCTCATAATAGAGAACTCCCTTCTAATCATACCATATATACAACATCACCTTCTTTGGATGAAGACCAGCCTTTGGTGTGGTTGGTGGTGCTTCATTTTGCTTGCCCCACGATCTCTTCTGTTCCACATTATTGTACATATCCACTGTTGATTGCCCATCACAATTTGTTATAAACACGGAACACTTTCATTACGTTTAAGTAGAAAATCGCAGGCAGAAATACGGTCAAGAAGGTTTTTTTCATTTAACTTATGTGGAACCCAAACATCAAAGCGATTCACATAACCAAGCTGGTGCAAATGATTGTCAACACTTGATTTGGTTATTTTGAGTATGTCGGGTATCTCCCGTGTGGTATAACATTGATTCTTCTCAATTAATGTCTCGATTTGATCACTATCAACTTCAACTGGTCTACCCGACCATGGAGCATCATCCAGTGAGAAATCTCCAGCATGAAACTTTGCAGACCACTTTTGACATGTTTCATCAGTCACAGCACCTTCTCCATATACTGCACTGGCGTTTCAGTTCCGTTTTAACCTTTCTTGAAATAATAAAGCATAATATGCCGAAAATGTTGCTTTTTTCTTCCATCTTCAATATTAAAATGGCTACACAAAAATTCACCAATTTTGATAAGTCTTTTTTAAAATGCACGCTGATATAACAGCTGCACATACAATCTAACAAAATTGTTTCGAATGAAGTTAAAGACAACTAAGTGCTACTAGAGTGATCTTATGGAAAAAAACAAACAAAACTTTTGGCCAACCCAATAGAAAGAGGAAAGCTAGAAGACAATGAAATCACATTTTTAAAGAGCTGAAAGGAAAAAAATACCTATAGAGGTTTTCTACCGACAATATTCTTTATAAATGAAGATGAAATAAACAAGAAAAAAGTGGAAAAATTAGACTCTACCACATCTTCACTACAATAAATGCTAAAAGAAATGGCTATGGGCTAAAGGAAAATTCTAACAGGAAATCTCAAGTACAACAAGAATAAGTGAAGAACAACAGTAAGGATAAATAAGCCATTAGATATAAAGAACAATGTTTTGTTTTGTTTTTTGAAAAAACACTTTGTAACAAAGTAAATTACAGTTGACCCTTGAACAATGTGGGGGTTAGGGGCACTGACCCTTCTCGCAGTTGAAAATCCACATGTAGCTTAACAGTAGGTTCTCCATATCTGTAATCCCACACTCACGGATTCAATTAACCATGGATCATGTATATCCTTGAAGTTCTTAGCTCTTTAAAGTAAAAACAACACTAGAAGATGTACAGTGGAACCTTGAACAACATGGGTTTGAACTGTGCAGGTCCACTTACACGTGAATTATTTTTCACTAGATACATAACTACAGTACTGTATGATCAACAGCTGGTTGAGTTCACAGACATGGAGGGCTGACTGTGAAGTTATATACAGATTTGTGACTGCACAGAAGGTCGGTGCTCCTAACCCCAGTGTTGTTCAAGGGTCGGCTGCAGATTAAGGCACAGGTAGAAGTAAAATATATTACAATGAGGATAAACAGGGCGAAGTGGAAGAATTTGCAAATATTTCTCCATAAAATTTTTAAACTGATGTGGAAGTAAGAGAGTACATTATGATCACAGACTGTAATAAGTTCAATATGCATACTTGAATCTCTAAAGTAAACAATAAACACACCACACACACACACACACACACACACAGGCATAATTAAAACACTGTTATGGGACATGAAAAGGAATAATGGAACTATTTGCTTCAAAAACAACTACAAAGGGCAGGAAATGATGAACAGAGAAAAAAGAGTAAATGCAATTCAAACATCAAGATTGTAGAGTTAAATACATATCAAGAATAATATTAAAAGGACAGTTTATAAAGGGTACATGGAAACTTCTGAGGGTTGATATGACAAAAGTTATCAAATTGTACATATCAGATATGTGCAGTTTATGTATACAAATAAAGCTGTTAAAAAATATAAGACTAACAACTTCAATTAGATTTTCAGGTTAGATAAAAAGAGACATCTATATGATGTACATAAAATATATCACTTTAAGTAGAAAAGAACAAACAGGTTGAAAATAAAAGGATGGAAAACTTCATTAGGTTACCTTAGGCATAAAAAGGATAGTATGGCTCTACTAATATCAGACAAAGTAAACTGCAAGTCTATTTTCAGAGATAAAAGGAAATATTTATAATGATAAAAGAGTAAGTTGATCAGTAAGACATAAAGCTAAATGTGTATGCTACTAATTAAAAACAAGACAAAGCAAAGCAAACAGGAGGTAAAACTCAACAGACTTAAAAATGGTTTGCAATCGACCTAACCAATTTGACACCTGGCTTAATGATGTTAAGAGACTTTATGAGAACTTCTCTTTGAGCTCTACTAAAACCAGGTTTTTGGAGAGATCTTGGTGTTCATGTTTATGAACAGGCTCATGGGAGCCTGCTGGTGGGAGGACTCCCTGAGTTCTGCTGCTTGTCTCTGCTTCATAATATCTGATATTCATGAAAGCTGATGCTTGTTTCTGTGTTTACATCTGTGTCTCTGAGCCCCCCCAAAATGTCTGTACATCAATAAACACTTGTTCTACACAAACAAATAAACAAAAAAACCAGAGACTAGGCGATTTCTGGGATACCACAAAGACTACAAAAATACACATTATGGGGATCCCAGAAGGAGAGAAGAGAGAAAATGGCAGAAAGAATATGTGAAGAAATGATGGCAGAAAACTTCCCAAATTTGATGAATGACATGAATCTGCACATCAAGAAGCTCAAAGAATCCAAGTAAAATAAACTCAAAAGAAATTACCATTCTGAGATGCATTATAATCAAATTGTGAAAACCAAAGACAAAAGGGAATATTGAAAGCAGCAAGAGAGAAGCAACTCATCACTTAGAAAGAATCCTCAATAAGTTTAAAAGTTGATTCTTCATCAGATAGCATAAAGGCCAGGAGGGAATGGGAGGACATTTTTAGAATGTTGAAAGAAAAAAGCTTGTCAACGAAGAATTCTATGTATGCAAAACTAACCTTCAAAAATGAAGAAAATAAGCGATTCCCAAATAAGTCTTATCACTAGCAGACCTTCCTAGAAGAAATGCTAAAACAAGTCATCCAGATTGAAATGACAGGACACTAGACAGTAACTTGAAATCACAGAAAAAATAACACCAGTAAAACTAACTATATAGGTAAATTAAAAGGCCAGTATTACTATATTTTCAATTTATAACTTTGTTTCCTGTATGACTTAAAAAACAAATGCATACAACAATGATTATAATCTAATATATAATAATATAATATAAAGGGTACACAATGTATAAAGACATAATCTATGTCAACAAAAATATAATGATGGGGAGGCACAGCTGTATAGGAACAGAGCTTTTGTAGGCTACTGTGATAAATTTAGGTTGTTAACTGTAACCATTAGAGTAACCACTAAGAAAGCAATTTAAAAATATACAGAAAAGGGGGGAGGAGTCAAGATGGCATTGTGGGAAGACACAGAGTTAGCGTCTCCCCACAACTAGGGTGCCTGCCACTTGCTGGTGGGGGACTCTGACCCCCAAGGAGATGGGAGGAACCCCAGAGTGAACCGGTAGGATGTAGGGGGACCAAGGGGAGAGAAGAAGTGGAGGCCAGACAAGATCAGCCCCCCAGAGGCCAGGGAGATCAGGAGAGGCAGGCCAGTTCCCCCACCCCCAAAGCCCCATACAGGCAACGTGGGTCCTGGGGGCATAGAAAGGAGGCCGGGGAGATTAGGAGAGGCAGGTGGGAGGGACGCCCTGGGAGGAGTGGGTGAGGGGCGGAGGGCGACTGCCCCGCCAACTGGGGCCCAGGGAGCCTGCTGAGCTCCCAGGCTGATCCCCTGCCCTCAAAGCCCCCTCCAGGTTGCCCGGGTCCTTGGGGGCATAGGAAGGAGGCCGAGGGAAGAAAAGGAAAGGAAGGTGGGAGGTGCCCTCTGGGAGGAGCGGGAGAGGAGTGAGGGCAATTGGCCCGCCCACTCAGGTTCGGGGAGCCTGCTGAGCTCCCATGCCGATCACCCGCCCTCCAGGGCCCCTCCAGGGTGTGTGGGTCCTTGGGGACACAGGAGGGAGGATGAGGAGATCAGGAGAGACAAGCAGGAGGGGCCCTCCCAGACCCCAGACTGGAGGAGCAGGAGAGGAGAGGAGAGCGTTTGTCCTGCCCACTCGAGCACAGGAAGCCTGCTGGGCTCCCAGGTGATGTCCCCTGACCTCTGAGGCCAGGGGTGGGGGGCACACCTGGGCCCCTTCTGTTCCTTGAGTCTAAGCCCCACCCCCCACAGCCCCCAGGGCCTTTTCTAGCCCTTTGGGTCCTGAACATTGGCCCCGCCCACTGCCCAAACCTCACCCTTGCCTAGGCCCCACTCTCCACAGCCAAGGCCTCCCACGCCCCCCCCCTTTTTCATTTCTTTTCCCTCCTCCTCTTTTTTATTACTGTGGTACTGATGTACCTTCCGGGTGTTGATTCATCTATATTTTTATTTTTACATTCTTTCTAATAACATATCTGTTAGTTTCATAGTCTAATTTTATTTTTTACTTTGTTACTGGTTTGTTTGTTTTTTTGCCACCCCACACGGCTTGCAGGATCTTGATTTGCAAGCCCAGGGTCCAGTGGAAGCTCCTGCGGTGGGAGCTCTGAGTCCAAACCACTGGACTAACAGAGAACCTCAGACCCCAGGGAATATTCATCAGAGTGAGGTCTCACAGAGATCCTCATCTCAGCACCAAGACCCAGCTCTACCCAATAGCCTACAAACTCCAGCATTGGAAGCCTCAGGCCAAATAACCAGTAAAACAGAAACACAATCCCACTAATAATAATAATAAAAAAATGAGATGGCAAAAAAATATGTCACAAATGAAGGAGCAAGGTAAAAAACTACAAGACCAAATAAAAGAAGAGGAAATAAGCAATCTACCCAAAAAAGAATTCAGAGTAATGATAGTAAAGATGATCCAGAATCTCAGAAACAGAATGGAAGCATGGATTGAGAAAATACAAGAAATGTTTAACAAAGATCTAGAAGAACTAAACAAGAAACACACAGAGATGAATAACACAATAACTGAAATGAAAAATACACTAGAAGGAATCAGTAACAGAATAACGGAGGCAGAAGAACAAATAAGTGAGATGGAAGACAAAATGGTTGAAATAACTACCAAGGAGCAGAAGAAAGAAAAAAAAATGAAAAGAATTGAGGACAGTCTCAGAGACCTCTGGGACAACATTAAATGCACCAACATTCGAATTATAGGGGTCCCAGAAGAAGAAGAGAAAAAGAAAGGGTCTGAGAAAATATTTGAAGAGATTATAGTGGAAAACCTCCCTAACATGGGAAAGGAAAGAGTCACCCAAGTCCTGGAAGCACTAAGAGTCCCATACAAGATAAACCCTAGGGAAAACATATCAAAACACATATTAATCAAACTAACAAAAATTAAATTCAAAGAAAAAATATTAAAAGCAGCAAGGGAAGAAAAACAAATAACATATACAAGGAATCCCCAAAAGGTTATCAGCTGATTTTTCAGTGGAAACTCTGCAGGCCAGAAGGGATGGGCATGATATACTTAAAGTGATGAAAGAGAAAAACCTACAACCAAGATTACTCTACCCAGCAAGGATCTCATTCAGATTCGATTGAGAAGTCAAAAGCTTTTCAGAGAAACAAAAGCTAAGAGAATTCAGCACCACCAAACCAGCTTTACAACAAATGCTAAAGAAACTTCTCTAGGTGGGAAACACAAGAGAAGAAAAAGACCCACAAAAACAAACCCATAACAATTAAGAAAATGGTAATAGGAACACACATATCGATAATAATCTTGAATGTAAATGGATTAAATGTCCCAACCAAAAGACACAGACTGGGTGAATGGATAAAAAACGAGACCCATATATATGCTGTCTACAAGAGACCCACTTCAGACCTAGGGACTCATACTGACTAAAAGTGAAGGGATGGAAAAAGATATTCCATACAAATGGAAATCAAAAGCAAGCTGGAGTAGCAATACTCGTATCAGATAAAATAGACTTTAAGATAAAGACTGTTACAAGAGAAAAGGAGGGACACTACATAATGATCAAAGGA
Source organism: Balaenoptera acutorostrata (assembly GCF_949987535.1). NCBI lineage: Eukaryota > Metazoa > Chordata > Mammalia > Artiodactyla > Balaenopteridae > Balaenoptera > Balaenoptera acutorostrata. Next base: position 78,765,879 of record NC_080064.1, on the reverse strand, counting down.
TAAATCCAAGAAGAAGATATAACAATTATAAATGTTTATGCACCCAACATAGGAGCACCTCAATACATAAGGCAAATGCTAACAATCATGAAAGGAGAAATCGACAGTAACACAATAATAGTAGGGTACTTTAAAACCCCACTTTCACCAATGGACAGATCATCCAAACAGAAAATAAATAAGGAAACACAAGCTTTAAATGACACAATAGACCAGATGGATCTAATTGATATTTATAGAACATTCCACCCAAAAGTGGCAGAATACACTTTCTTCTCAAGTGAATATGGAACATTCTCCAGGACAGATCACATCTTGGGTCACAAATCAAGCCTCGGAAAATTTAAGAAAATTGAAATCATATCAAGCATCTTTTCTGACCACAATGCTATGAGATTGGAAATCAATTACAGGAAAAAAAACTGTAAAAAACACAACTATATGGAGGCTAAACAGTGCACTACTAAATTACCAAGAGATCACTGAAGAGATCAAAGAATAAATTAAAAAATGCATAGAAACAAATGACAACAAAAACACGATGACCCAAAACTTATGGGACGCAGCAAAAGCAGTTCTAAGAGGGAAGTTTATAGCAATTCAATCTCACCTCAGTAAACAAGAAAAATCTCAAACAATCTAACCCTACACTTAAAACAACTAGAGAAAGAAGAACAAAGAAAACCCAAAGTCAGTAGAAGGAAAGAAATCATAAGGATCAGAGCAGAAATAAATGAACTAGAAATGAAGAAAACAATAGCAAAAATCAGTAAAACTAAAAGCTGGTTCTTTGAGAAGATAAACAAAATTGATAAACCCTTAGCCAGACTCATCAAGAAAAAGAGAGAGGACACAAATCAATAAAATTAGAAATGAAAAAGGAGAAATCACAACTGATACCGCAGAAATACAAAGGATTATAAGAGACTACTACAAACAACTATATGCCAATAAAATGGACAACCACGAGAAATGGACAAATTCTTAGAAAGGTACAATTTTCCACGACTGAACCAGGAAGAATTAGAAAATATAAACAGACCTATCACAAGTAATGAAATTGAAACTGTAATTAAAAATCTTCCAGCAAACAAAAGTCCAGGACCAGATGGCTTCACAGGTGAATTCTATCAAACATTTAGAGAAGAGCTAACACTGATCCTTCTCAAACTCTTCCAAAAATTTGCAGAGGAAGGAACACTCCCAAATTCATTCTACAAAGCCACCATCACCCTGATACCAAAATCAGAAAAAGACATCACAAAAAAATAAAATTATAGACCAATATCACTGATGATCATAATACTAGCAAACAGAAATCCTTAACACTAAGACAACTTGACTATGCTGATTCTTTTTTTTTTTTAAATAAAAATGTTATCAACTGGAATTCCCAGCACATACTCCTATCCAGTGGAAAGAAAATTCCAGACCTGCAGAAGCCTGGATGGGAGTAATTTGATGATAAGTACTCTTGATAAAAAGTTAAATACAGGTTTCTATACTTCCCAACTCTTTTATTTGCAAATGAAAGTAACAATGTTGACCACATGTATTTTTTTACTGCTCAATAAAAATGTGAATACTGCCACTTAAAAAAAAAAAAAACAGAATCCAACAGCCCATTAAAAGGATCATACACCATGATCAAGTGGGATTTATCCCAGGGATGCAAGGATTCTTCAATATATGCAAATCAATCAATGTTATACACCACATTAACAAATTAAGGAACAAAAACCATATGATCATCTCAATAGATGCACAAAAAGCTTTTGACAAAACTCAACACCCTTTTATGATAAAAACTCTCCAGAAAATGGGCATTGGGGGAACGTACCTCAACAAAATAAAGGTCATATATGACAAACCCACAGCAAGCATCATACTCAATGGTGAAAACTGAAAGCATTTCCACTAGGATCAGGAACAAGACAAGGATGTCCACTCTCACCACTCTTATTCAGCATAGTTTTGGAAGTCCTAGCCACAGCAATCAGAGAAGAAAAAGAAATAAAAGGAACACAAATTGGAAAAGAAGAAGTAAAACTGTCACCATTTGCCGATGATACTATACATAGAAGATCCTAAAGATGCCACCAGAAAACTACTAGAACTAATCAATGAATTTGGTAAAGTTGCAGGATACAAAATTAATGCACAGAAATCTCTGGCATTCCTATATACCAACAATGAAAAATCAGAAAGAGAAATTAAGGAAACACTCCCATTTATTTACCACTGCAACAAAAAGAATGAAATACCTAGGAATAAACCTGCCTAAGGAGGAGAAAGACGTGTACTCAGAAAATTATAAAACACTGATGAAAGAAATCAAAGATGACACAAACAGATGGAGAAATATATCATGTTCTTGGACTGGTAAAATCAATACTGTGAAAATGACTATACTGCCCTAAGCAATCTACAAATTCAATACAATCCCTATCAAACTACCAATGGCATTCTTCACAGAATTAGAACAAAAAATCTTACAATTCGTATGGAAACACAAAAGACCCTGAATAGCCAAAGCAATCTTGAGAAAGAAAAACAGAGCTGGAGGACTCAGGCTCCCTGACTTCAAACTATACCACAAAGCTATAGTAACCAAGGCACTATGGTACTGGCACAAAAACAGAAATATAGATCAATGGTAGAATAGAATAGAATGCCCAGAGATAAACCCACGTACATATGCGCACCTAATTTATGACACAGGAGACAAGAACATACAATGGAGAAAAGACATCCTCTTCAGTAAGTGGTGCTGGGAAAACAGGACAGCTACATGTAAAAGAATGAAATTAGAACACTCCCTAACACCATACGCAAAAATAAACTCAAAATGGATTAAAGACTTAAATGTAAGATGAGACACTATAAAACTTTTAGAGGAAAACATGGGAAAAAACACTCTTTGACATAAACCACAGCAAGATCTTTTTTGACCCACTTCCTTGAGAAACAGAAATAAAAACAAACGGGACTTAAAAGCTTTTGCAAAGCAAAGGAAACCATAAATAAGACAAAAAGACAACCTTCAGAATGGGAGAAAATATTTGCAAATGAAACAACAGACAAAGGATTAATCTCCAAAATATACAAACAGCTAATGGAGCTCAATATAAAAACAACAAACAATCCAATTAAAAAATGGGCAGAAGAGCTAAATAGACATTTCACCAAGGAAGACATACAGATGGCCAAGAGGCACATGAAAAGATGCTCAACATCACTAATTATTAGAGAAATGCAAATCAAAACTACAGTGAGGTGTCACCAACCACCAGTCAGAATGGCCATTATCAAAAAAGCTAGAAGCAATAAATGCTGGAAATGGTGTGGTGAAAAGAGAACCCTTCTGCACTGTTGGTAGGAATGTAAATTGATACAGCCACTATGGAGAACAGTATGGAGGTTCCTTAAGAAACTAAAAATAGAAGTACCATATGACCCAGCAACTCCACTACTGGGCATATACCCTGAGAAAACCATAATTCAAAAAGAGACATGCACCACAATGTTCACTGCAACATTATTTACTATACCCAGGACATGGAACCAACCTAAATGTCCATCAACAGATGAATGGATAAAGAAGATGTGGCACATATATACAATGGAATATTACTCAGCCATAAAAAGAAACAAAATTGAGTTATATGTAGTGAGGTGGATGGACCTAGAGTCTGTCATACAGAGTGAAATAAGTCAGAAAGAGAAAAACAAATAACGTATGCTAACGCATATCTATGGAATCTAAAAAAAAAAAAAAAAAACAGTACTGATGAATCTAGTTGCAGGGCAAGAATAAAGAGGCAGACATAGAGAATGGACTTGATGACATAGGGTGGGAGGGCAAAGCTGGGATGAAGTGAGAGTAGCATCAACATATATACACTACCGGATGTAAAATAGATAGTTGGCTGGTGGGAAGCAGCAGCATAGCACAGGGAGATCGACTCAGTGCTTTGCGATGACCTAGACGGGTGGAATAGGGAGGATGGGAGGGAGGCTCAATAGGGAGGGGATATGGGGACATGTGTATGCATATCGCTGATTCCCTTTGTTGTGCAACAGAAACTAACACAGTATTGTGAAGCAGTTATACTCCAATAAAGATTAAAAAAAAAAATACACACACACACACACACACACACACACATACAGAAAAGGAAACAAGGAGAGAATAAAAAAGGTAAACTAGAAAAATTCAATCAAACACAAAAGCAAGCAAAAGAATTCAGGAAAAAAAGATTAAGACTTACAGAAAACAATTAGCAAAATGGCTGATCTAAGTTTTTTTGTTCTATAATAATGAATTTGGCTGGTTTATTTCCCTGGTTCTTAAGAGGGAGCTTTTAAACCCTTGCAATTTCCCTAGTAATAGCAGCATCTTTCTTATTCACGGTGGACTCCTTAGACCACATGTGAGTTTAATGCTAACAAAGTGACTCTCGGTAGGCCCATACACAGTTCCAGAATGGGGGCTGGCTATACCATAAAGACCAACTACATAGTTAGAGGGCTAGTGCTTTGAGCCACATATCAACCTGACCTCTGGTCTTTCAGAAAAAGGTGGGGGGCTGGAGATTGACTTCAATCAAAGTGGCCAATGATTCAATCACTCCTATGTAATAAGGCCACAAAAAAAAATTCTGAATACTCACAGCTAAAGTAAGACTCCTGGCTGGGGACACAAACTGATGTTCTGAGAGGGTGCTGCATGCTGAAAGCAAGGAAACTTTAGGTACCCTGCCAGATCTCTCCCTAAGTGTCTCTTCTTTGGTCCTAATTTGTAGCCTTTATAAGAAAACTGTAACTGTAAATATAGAGCTTTCCTGAGTTCTGTGAGTTGCTCTATGGAATTACTGAGCATGAGGTGGTAGTAGGACCCCCTGAATTTGCAGCCAGTTGGTCAGAAGTGTGAGTGTTTGGGGAAACTCTAAGCTTGCAGCTTGTGTCTGAAATGAGGACAGTCTTGTGGGGGACTGTGCCATTAACCTATGAAATTTGACCTAACTCTGGGAGTCAGCGTCAGAATTGCATTACACTTTATGAGTAATTATCTTAAACATATATGGATTAAACTGCCCAAATTAAAGGCAGAGAATGGCAGAATGGATTAAAATACATAAATAAACCCAAACCATGATCAAATTATATGCTGTCTAAAAGAGACTCATTTTAGATCCAAAGACACAATCAACTGAATGAGAATGAATAGAAAAAGATATTCGTGTAAACAGTAACCAAAAGAGAACTGGAATGGGTACACTAACATCAGACAAAATACTTTAAATCCAAAATTGTTACAGGAGAAAAAGGATATTATATTTTGATAAAATAGTCAATCCATTTAGAAGATATAAAAATTATAAACATATATGCACTTAACAGAGCCTGAAAATATATGAAGCAAAAATTTACATAACTGAAAGGAGAAATAGGAAAGTCTACAAAAATAGTTGGAGACTTTGCTACCTCACTGTCATTAATGGACCTAGTAGGATGGCAATAATAAAAAAAAAAAAGGGAAAATAACAAGTGTTGTTGAGGATGTGGAGAAATTGGAACCCCTGTCAATGTAAAATGATGCAGCCCCCATGGACAACAGTTTGATGGTCCCTCAAAAATATAAACATAAAATTACCATATGACCTAGTAATTATACATCTAGGTATATTCCCTAAATAACTGAAAACAGGTGTTCAAACAAAAACCTGCACACAAATATTCATAGAAACACTATTCACAGTAGTCAAAAGGTGGAAACAACCCAAATGTCCATCAAACAGATAAATAAAACCAGATATATACCTGTACAACAGAATATTACTTAGCCATAAAAAGGAATGAAATATTGATACATGTTACAAGAAGAATGAACCTTGAACAGTACAGAAAGTGAAAGAAGTCAGACACAGAAAGCCACAAATTATATAACTCCATTTATAGGAAACATCTATAATAGACAAATCTATAGAAACAGAAACCCAATAGTGACTGCTAGGGGTTGAGGGGAAACGGGGAATCCGGAATGACTACTTAATGGGTACTGAGTTTCCTTCTGGGGTGATGAAAATACCCTGGAACTAGAAACTGGTTATAGTTATACAACAGCATGTATATACTAAATGCCTATGAGTTGTGTATTTTAAAATGGTTAAAATAATAAATTTTGTTATGTGTATCTTACCACAATATTTAAAAATTCTGTGAACACATTTTAATTCATTTATTAAACTAGAACCAGATGTAGATTAAAAATGCACGAAAAATAAAAAAAAATCAGGATGATATATGCTACATACCTGTTAGTGCTGCTGGTTTAGATAGGGTACTATATTGGTTTTGTGTAGATATCATACTTTGACGTGGACTTAGTGTTGGTGATGCAACAAGTGAAAGCTCCTCAATAATAATACTGCTTTTGGGATGATTTTTGGGAAGCTCATTTAATCTTTGCTCTAATGAATACTTCAAAAGGTCCAACTTCTGACTTGATTCATTAAATCTTGCTTGAGCCTTAAACAGGGAAAAGACAATGGTGTCATTTAAATAGTTATATTCTTTGACTAATATATTTATTAAGTTAAAATTTTTATTTAAAATTACTTCTGAAAGTGCTTTTCTGTCTGTTACTTTTCCTGAGCCAAGTAATTTCATTACATTCTTTGCACCTTCTGCTACTGCAAACTCTATCCTAAAATGATGCCTTAATTCTTCCATCCGAAGTTCAAGAGGACTTATGACAGGTTTGGCTAGAGGGGGACAAAAAAAAAAAAAGTTAATTGAACCATTTATTTGACTTTCTAATACGTAGGGATTAAAACTCAAGAAAAAGAAATAAATTCTTACAACATTAAAAGTTAGTTCTTAAAAGTCAATAAACACTGAAGTAAATACTTAATAGACACAATATTAAAATACAGTCTTTCATTTTAGCCATCAAAACTCAAAGATAAAAACTCAAGATAAAAAAACAGAATGCCTCGTCCTCCTTAATTTTGAACCACCACTTCTTTCCTTAAAATTTATTTAGCACTATATATGCCCATAATAATAAGAATGATAATTTATCTCTGTTCCATCACCATTATCAAAAGCCAATTCATTGGTCTGGACTGCCTGAAGAATCTGCATTCGTATCACTTCTATTTTTGTCTTGCTGTCTTGGAGCAGCTGTTGAGCTGTGCCATGGAGCTTCCGATCCTATTAAGAATAAGTTGGAAAAGGTAAGCAGATACAGAGACAAATAAACCATTTTTATAACTTCTAAGTAAGATCAAATGACATCAGCAAGTGAAAAACAAGGGTCAAAAGAATACTGTGAGCTCTATAATATATATACTTGGGGTAGATACATTTATTTTGAAAAGCATCAAACTGATAGGGTGAAAAATAAGAAAAACAACTCCATCAGTTAAAAGTTAGGGAGTAAGTTATAGTGAATAAACTTCTATCATGTCTAAAGACTTCAAGAAAGGCCCTGATAAGTGAAATAAATGTTACTGTCCTACCTCCCAGTTTAGTTCCAGTAATATTGAATCACAAAAAACTTACCATTTAACCACCCACCCAAAGATGTCCATGTGGCAATCCCCAGAACCTTGTGAATGTTACCTTACATGTGAAAGGGAAATTAAGATAGCAGATGGAACTGAGGTTGTTAATCACCCAATCTCAAAATATAGAGGTTATCCTGGATTATCCAGATGGACCCAATGTAATCATAAGGGTCCTTAAATGTAGAAGAGGAAGGCAGAAGAGGAGGTCACATGAGAAGAACCAGAGCCACTGTTTCTGGCTTCAAAGACGGAGGAAGAGGGCCACGAGCCAAGGAATATGGGCAGCCTCTAGAAGATGGAAAGGGTAAGGAAACGAATTTTCTCCTACGTCCTCCCGAATGTGAAATCCATTTCGGACTTCTCAATTATAAAACTGTAATGTAATAAATTTGTGTTGTTTTAAGCCACTAAATTTGTGATAATTTGATACAGCAGCCACAGAAAACTAACATAGGATTTTTTTCAAAAGTTTCATGAGAAAAGTAACAGAAGTTAATGCCATCTCCTACTTAGTTATATTAGTTGTCAAAGTCTAGCAGGCTTCAATCCACAAAACAGAAATGATAAAACTAAACATCAAGTTAGGAAGCACTTATTCACAAGAAAGACCAATTTTTGCATATTATTTAAGCATCTCTACTTTTATCACTGAGGCAGTCAGTAATAATCTAGAAATAAAATAGAATACAATCAACCTATATTCTCCAGAAGACTCAAAACTACTAGCTAAGAGACAAGCATCAGATGTGCAGCATCATATCAATAAATCAAACACACAGTATATCATGACACTGAATTAAGGGGAGGATGGAGATACTTGTGAAGGGAGAGACAATATATACGAGGAAAAAAAAGTGAACTGAAATATATCACGTTTAACACCAATACAACACATTAAAAAAGTGAGCTGATATATATCACATTAAACACCAATATAACAAGTTAAACACGTTATATACAGTGGAGGAAAAAGCAATTAGCAAATTTATGAATTTTTCTTTCATTTCTCTCCTGTTCCCATGGTCACTCATTTAGGAAAGAGTTTCTGGTCAGATTTTGTTCTTTACTAAATAAAATATTTGGATTTCACATTGAGTTGGGCTTAAATAGTTTACTAAGTCCCTTAAATATTCATTTACAACATGAAGCACACACAGACACTATACTTTTTTAAAATTATGCTTTACCATTAAGAACACTAGCTTGAATCTGGTGTTTGTCTATGACTCATTAGATATGCTTTTATGAATATACCTATTAACCTTCCAAATTTAAAATAAAAATACTTTTTAATTCCTCTTGTTATCCAGTATTAGGAACATCAAACTGAAGATTCAAAATAACTTTTCTATTTCTCTGAGACCAGATTAGAGTAAGAGAAAACGTTAGTATTTCAAAACTCCTATTTTAATGGGACAAATAGGTTTCTTGAAGAAACTACGTAAGCAGGGATACCATCCTCTAAAATACAGAGCTTCTGTAAGTATTAGATAAAACTAAAATTATATTGTCTAGCATATGATTGGCATTAAAATGTTCTCTTTTAGAGGAATAAAAATAATGATTAATTATAGGATCTCAATGAAGTTCTAATGTAAAAGTATAAATATTTATATATGCTTTTCAATTAAGCTACTCCTTTTATTATTTTATCACTATGCGAAAAGACAGTAGTTCTGTCATTTACTTCTTTAGAAATGCCTTTCTTAACTATTTCAATTCAACGTGCAAGGAAAAGCATTTGTATTTCATTTTAAAAAGTAAATGATTTTTCCCACACAGATTTCTGGAAGATGTGCATAGATGTCAAAGTATGATAAAGGTTTTTAAAACTGACATTGGATATTACCTATCACAGGCAATTTACAGTTACTACATGTCAGTCTTATGCTTTCCAGCATTCAATGAATTTTTATTGCCAGTTTTATGCTTTCAGGCATTCAATGGATTTTTGTGTTGAGCACCTAGTATGTTGAAGACAAGAGTTAAAGCTAGATCCAAAGCATATGAACTGGTTTATATATTAGAGAAATACTGGCTTTTATGCTAAAACTATGAGAAGATTTTTACATATATAGGTTGAACCATATGAACATGCCAATATCTGATTCTGAACTAAAAAAACAGCAATTTCATATGGTTCAAACTAACAGACTAGATAAAGTTAACTATTAGTAATTAGCATACTACATTCTACAATTATATTTCAAATGTACAATATTTTACAATTATAAATAAAGTACACTTTATATTTTCAAATTATATTTTTTTATTTTATAAAAAATAACTTTTTGTTTTAAAAGTCATAGTGTGATATTGTAAATAATAAAGTATACTATACACACAGCTTTCAGAAATAAATAAACCAACCATTATCTTTATTTTTCTATCACATATTTATGGCTTACTTTGCATGAATTAAATGTTGCCACATCCAGTAAAAATACAAAGATTAATCAGTTAGAATGTTACCCTATAAAACTTATAGTTTGAAGAGATACAGATATTATTATATGTAACAGAAAGTTAAAAGTAGTCACAGAAAAATTCACAGGAAGATGGGATCAGTTTTAGTGGAAGGAATCCAGAAAAATTTTGTGAGCTTTTAATATAGGTAAGACTGGAATATGTCAATTTTGGAAGATCTGAGAAAGGGAGGCCTAGATAGATGGTCCAGTACTTTCAAATGAGGAAACAGAAAAGACTTGGAAGCATTTAAAAAAAGAAAAAAAAAGTGATAGAGGCTAGAAAGAACCCCAGATATTAATAAATAGCTTAGTTTGTCATATGAATATATGAACAGGAAACATTTCTTCAGCATGTCTTATCAAGTCCTCAGAGATTATTCTGAAAACCAGTGGTACTACTTAGCCATGAAATTTACATTCTAATGTTGAAAATAGATGATAAAGAAATTGATTGTATAAATTATTATTTCAGGTAGTGGTAATGCAGTGAAAGGGATAAGGAAAGACATGGGTTGCTATTTTACATAGGATAGTAATGAAGAGCTTGCTGAAGTGGCAGCATCTGAGTAGAGATTGTAATGAAGTGAGAGAGAAAGCCATGAAAGTACTTGGGAGAAGAGCTATCTAGGCAGAGACAGTAAATGCAAAGACCCTGAGGTAAAAGTGTCCTTGTTATGTCCAAAAGATAGCAAAGAAGTCAATATGGCTAGAGGGTAATGAGAGAAAATGAAAGAGTTTTGGAAGATAAAATTGGAAGGTAGCCAGGGGTAAATCATGTATGAACTTGCAGAATCACAGTAAGGACTCTGGATTTTGTTCTAAAATAGCTAGAAAGCCACTGGAGGGTTTTGAACAAGCGTGTGAAAATATCTGACTTACCTTTTGAAAGGACAACTCTGGCTATAAAATGTACAGGGGTAATAATTTTATCATACAGAATCCAATAACCAGAGTTCTGAAGAGGACTATCTACTGCCAAGCTGAGTTAATCATACCTATCACTAAATTTGCTCCCCATTATGAATCACCTATCGTTGTGAAGGATACCACCATTCATCAGTCTGTTCACATAACCAATCTAAGAATCATCTTCAATTCTTCCTTCTTCCTCATACCCAGACATCACATACTTATTCTACCAAAATTGCTTGACTCTCTCTTCTTTGCTTTCATTGCTGTTACAAGAGGCATTAAGCATGTTTAACCTGGACTACCACAAAAGCCTCCTTAAACTTGCTGCCTGTAGACTTGACCCTCTCTAATTAATTCTTCAAGTCTGAGGAAGATGGATGTGAACTTTCTAAACTGTAAATCTGATCATGTATTTTCTTTGCTAAAAGTCTTTCAGCAACTCCCTACACCTTGTAAGATAGAATCTCAACTGCTTAATTTTGTACAAAGTACTTTATAATCTGGTTTGTCTTTCATTATGCTACACCTCTCACTATACTTCATTTGCTTAAAGCTCTTCTGGTGGGGAACAGAAAAAGTTCTGTTTGACTCATCTGAAGGACCTTTCCCAAATAAAATGTGTCTTTCTGGAGATTCAGATGTTACCCCAGTAGGGCATGGCCTTTCATTGAAAATAACTGCTAGAGTTGATGACTGTTACCATTAGAAGTGCATCCTACCTACCCTCAGGTATGTCGGATAAGAAATTGCCATACGAAAGCACTTCCTTAGAGCAAGCCACTCTATCCCACAGTTCCTTAGCCTGTATATACTGGGCTTACCCACATCACTATCTCTAGAAAGTAATTCCTTCTTAAACTCTAAATCATCCTTCAAATCTTATACTAAGACTTTAATTATTTCTTCTGATAGTTAAGTGATTCTTCTCCACTGTGCTTCTAAGTAACTTGAACATACCACTATTATATAATTGTAGTTATTTACAAGTGAGATCTGCTTTTTAGTGTGTCTCTTGAAAGGAGGATATTATCTGTTGAGTACCTACTACGTATAAGACACTACTTTTATAATATTCATACTCCAGAGCCCAGCATAATAGTTATCAAACTGTTAACTCCTTAATGACTAAATTAATATTCTACATAACTTCAATGTACAACTTTCCCTATTCTCATAAAGATATACTTTGACCCTATGAGAGGTTTAAAGATGAGAAATGAAACAGTTATGACCAAATCTCGACAAGAATAACTGGCAGGCCTACCTCAGAGACTACAGCAGCTGTTAATATGCTCTGGACCTCCACTTGACCCCTCCTCAAATTAATGGACCTCCTAATTAAAAATAAAAGGCTACTGGAACTTATCTATTTGTTTTAGCAGGCTTACTAGTAGCCCTGTTTATTTTGGACTTGTGGTTATCGTAAGTTATCTATTTCCCTTTTAATACATCCATAAACCTGTTAAATTTGGGAAGGGGGGGTGTTGGTTACAGACCACTTTGAGAATACAGTGAAACCTATGGCCCTCTTATTCATCCATTTATCAATATACACACTCACTTTTCCTATAACTTCAAAGGACTCATGAACCTCTCAATCTAATCCATCAACCATAGGTTAAAAAAACCTTACTCCAGAGGTGTTTTAAATTTAAAACACTCAGCATAATATGGTGCATTCACAGTTCCAAGAACACAGTATTTACCTTAAAAAGAGAAAAAAAGCCCAAAATAACATTTGATAAAAATGAAAAAAAAAACCCCAAACTAAAGGTCAATACTAAAAACAATAGAAAAACCAACTCTACCATCCCATAATAAATGTTCAAAGTTAGTGAAGTCCCATAATAAATGTTCAAAGTTAGTGAAGTAGTATACTATCAAGTATCGGATCATGTAAGTAATACATCAAGTAGGAATAAATACATTTCTCTAAAAATAATTTAGAAATTATTTTGAAATATGGCATATAATCGAACTAATTTTCATAAATAAGTTTTAAAAAATCTTATCTATAACATATACACATTTCTCTCTTTTCAGCGTCTTCACAAATTTCATTTGAATGGGTACGTAGGTTACTTGGCTCCAAGCAAAGATTCCTACTGTCCCCTCCACTCCCCCCAATTTCAAATTCTTCCTAAACTTAAAAAACAAAAAGAAATACCTAAACCTTTTATTCTGAAATTACTTAAGATCTATTAAAATATGGAAGAAACTGATTTGCAGAGGCAAAAATCTTTAAAATAAATGAGTTGAAAGTAGAACGGTGGATTTTATAATAAATCAACCTTTCTAAGACTTCTTGCAATTTATAAAACTATAGAACCTTAGATTGGAAAGAACCTTCATGTTAATCTGGTTCAGTTGTTCCTATCATTTTCTCTTCTACATTTTATCTCAGAAAAAGGACACATTCCTATTAGTAACAAGTGTTCCCCATAACACTGGCTTTCAATTAGGAGTTACATGCCCATACCAGATTCCCTGAGAACCCAAAGATCTAGTCCAAACAATCATTAATGATAGAACGTCTTCTCTTTTCATTTGTCCTTTCTTAAAGATCTGTATGTAGTGATGGAAAACTCATTACAGCCCAAACGTTTTTAAATAAATTTTTTGTTCTAGAATAATTTTAGATTTACAGAAAAGCTGCAGTTTTCTGTGGAGAGTTCCTGTGTACCCTTTACTCAGACAATTTTACTTAAAATTTTTTTGATTGATTTTGGTAGAAATAATTTTAAAAATAATATTTTAGAAATCTTTTGTTTCCAATTTGTTATATTGTCAATACACAGATTTGGAGGCTAAAATGATCTCAGAAATCCTAATACAGTGTTTAAACAGCAAAATCATGAAAAGCACAAAAACGCAAAAAATGTGGTACTAAATAGACGATGAAAAGGATACTTGTTTACAGTATAAGAGCTTAAACAAGAAGAGTATCATCTTGTTCAACATCAGCTGTGAACGTTCACATCAGATAACTCAAATTTTTTACCCCTCTGTGCAATGCCCACAAATGACTGTGAAAATGCCACAAGTACTGATGTTGGGTTTCAAATAAAATGATTTTTTTAAAATTTATTAATTTATTTATTTATTTTTGGCTGTGTTGGGTCTTCGTTTCTGTGCGAGGGCTTTCTCTAGTTGCGGCAAGTGGGGGCCGCTCTTCACTGCGGTGCGCGGGCCTCTCACTATCGCGGCCTCTCTTGTTGCGGAGCACAGGCTCCAGACGCGCAGGCTCAGTAGTTGTGGCTCACGGGCCTAGTTGCTCCGTGGCATGTGGGATCTTCCCAGACAAGGGCTCGAACCCGTGTCCCCTGCATTGGCAGGCAGATGCTCAACCACTGCACCACCAGGGAAGCCCCTCAAATAAATTTTATCAGGTAGGTTAATTCACACATGTGGAATCTGTAAATAACAAGGATTGACTGTATACACACTTACATTTATTTACTGTACTTACCTTTGAAGAGCCATTTGAATACATCTGTATCATGTTCTCTGCACCTTGTTTTACTTTAAGTTCTATATCCAGTTGTTTTTGTAAGGCCATCAGTCTATTATTGCTGGTGGAACAACGAGGGTCACTACTGGGAGTATCTGGAGTCCTTGGGCAATCTGTAAGTTAAATAGTATATTAAAAATTATTTACTAGGACCAATTGTTGCTTAAAATTAGAAGTTAATATTTACAAAGAATAAAGAATTACAAGGTTTGAGACGAGCTTGAAGTCACTTAAATGGAATCTCCTTATGCTTACAGAAAATACAAGAATTCCAAGTCAAGAAAATATTCAAGTAGAGTTGTAGGACTATCTGCCAGGGATACTGTAGAAGTGACTACATTGAGTCTGAAGCTGAGTCAGATCATTGTCCAAAGTTTTTCTAACACAATTACTTTAAAATTAAATCAAATCAATTTGACTAGCATATTTAAGAATTAAACTAAATTCCCTACTTATTATCTGATTGGTTAGAGAACAAAGCATACTCAAAATTATACAAATTCTACTAAAATAATTACCTATACATAGGACTAAGGGTACTTCAAATATAATGCTAGCATTAATTAAAATAATCTAAGTGTATGCATAAAAGCCTTCACGTTTTGCTTTCTACTATGATGGTAGGGGGTGTAGGAAGACCAAAAATTCAAGTCCATTGCTTTTCATAAAGCATACCATGGTGCTTCTATTTTGAAACAAAAACAAAAACTTCAAATAGAACACTCTAATTATTCTCAGTAATCCATTATTGTTGAAACACATCTAATAATTCTACCACGTATCTAAATTTCTTCATATTGAAGTTATTTTGTGTTTTATCCACACCAGGTCTCTAGATAAAAAAAAAAAAAAAGCTAGACTAGGGTAATAGACCTGGTTTAGTTATAAGTAGCTTGGTAATCACCAGAAAACTGCTTAAACTGCAAGTCATTTAACCATTGTGCTTCAGGGTTCCCTTCTCTCCCTAATAAAAGATGGTGTGACTAACCAATTTTAATAAATATGTTTCATATTTGGTTTTATACTTCTTTAAAAAAAAGTCACTAGTTCAAAAACATTTAAACATAACTTGTTAATTAACTTATAAAAATACAGATGCTATGTTAGATACTGATATAAAATAATATTATTTTATCATTTACATACTACTTTACAAGGTCTAAGTCCTGATCTAAGGGCTTTATTGACTCATTAATCCTCATAACAGCCCTGAAACAGGTATTACACCTATATTACTGAAAAGAAAACTAGAGCACAGGGAAGTTAAGAAACTTGCCCAAAGTCATACAGGTGGTAAGTCAGTTCTGTTCCAAAGTCTAGCTTAATAATTGCTGTGCTATGCTGCCTCTTTGCCATTTAAAAGCCTTGTAAACAGCTATACTAAATGCTGTATGTGTGTATACTTACATATATAACAGTATAATTATACACACACACAAATATGTGTATGTATGCATATTAATCCTTAAAATAACATTTTGAGACAGATATTATCCACACTTTATATATCAGGAAATAGGTAAAGTTACAGTTATTAACTAGGATTCAAATTCAAGAAAGGTTTCTATTGCTACTGAATTCCCAAATTACAAATGAGCTGCTCCAAAAGTTGATTTTTATAAGTTGACATATGCTTAAAGAAAACTACTCTAAAAGGTAGATAAGCTTTCAGATCAGGCACACAAAAGAACTACTTAACATATTGCTATGGTCGGAATGTTTCTGTACCCCCAAAATTCATACACTGAAGCTCTTACGTGAGGGTACTTGGAGGTGAGGCCTTTGGGAGGTAATTAGGTCATAAGGGCAGTCTCCCTGTTATGCAAGGATATGGTGAGAAGACACTGTCTACACACCAGGAAGAGGGCCATCACCATAACTCTGATCATGTTGGCACCTTAATCTCAGAGTTCTCAGCCTCCAGAACTATGAGAAATAAATTTCTGTTGTTTAAGCCATCTAGTCTATGGTATTTTGTTAAAGCAGCCTAAACTAAGACATAAATAAATACACACACACACACACACACACACTCTCTCTCTCTCTCTCTCTCTCTCTCTATAGTGGCTGTGCCTAGGTCTGAATCTCAGTTTTGGCACTGAGATTTAGTACAAACCATGTGATACGGGATAAATTACTTAACAGCTCTGTGCCTCATTTTCCTCATGTGTTAAATAGTGAAAATAACTACCTCACAGGATTATTGTGACTAAATAAGTTATGTGTAAAGAGGTTAGAAAAGGCCATGGTGCATAGTAAATATCCAGTAAACAGTAACTAGTACTAGTCAGTGTACAAGTGTTAAGTATATCTCTGTTGAGTCCATAAATGAAGTGCACATTTATAGCAATGACTGAAAAGTGCATTCAGATCTGTGAACAGTTAGGTTTTCTCCCCCACGTCCTGTTTTTTTTTTTTTTTAAACATAAATGATACAAGACTCTTGGAAGAAACTGAAATTATACAAAATTTGGTACATAAAGTTAATTTATAGTAAGCACATTTTTAAAAAGAACTGGAATGCATTCAGAGTAGAAGGACCTCAGCTGAGAAAAGTATGGAAATTTGTTGTCTGTAAAATACCTGATGGTCTTTAGCCTAGGGTAAGAGAAATGATTCTTGCCTAAACATTTAAACAATTGTCTATGAAAGAAGCTGTCCTCTTACTATCTCCTCACAGGGCAGAGAATTAGAACCAAAGGGTAAATATAGTGAGTGCAAAAATTTTATCCCAGGATAAAGAGAAATTCTTTATAAAATTAAATGGTTTGCCTTAAAAAATGTAATAAAATCTCTTGTCTCTGGAAGCATTTATATAGAAGCTAGATTACAAACCATTAAAGATACTATATAAGAAATTCTTGCACATTAAAGAAGGTTGTCCAAGACACTGAAATACCCATTGATTCTATCAGTCTGTGAATTCGTAATAATATTATAATATCTAACACTGTTTTCATGGAAAAGTATACCTTCAGTTTTAATAAGAACTTTAACAACATAAGAAATGACACAACGGTTAAGAGTCTGGGCTCTTGAGGTCAGAATGTCTGGGTTAAAATCCTGTGATTGTTACTTATTGGTGTGATCTTGATGAGATACTTACTTAATATGTGTTACAGTTACCTAACCACAAATTTGGGGTTACTGTGAAGATAAATCCTGTACAGTGCTTAGGCTAAAGTGTAGGGCTCAATAAAATTACATGTCAGGGCTCAGTTAAGCAGCTATTTCTGCCATCTAATCTTCAAAGGAACTAACAATGGTTTGTAATATAACCTTATTTTAGAAATAAAAAAGCAAACTCAGAGAGGTTAAGTAATTTGCAACGGTCACAAAAGTATATGCCAAGCCAGAAATTTAACTTTAGAAATGTCTTGTTTTATAAAGACCACTTTTTATTCATTTAGAAATTAGAGAAACACTTCGCTGTCTTTCTTAGATTTCACCTATTTTCCCTTTCAACCTGCTATTTTTCTTCCTTCCAGTTTTTTCTTTTAAAATTTTTAAAAATTTTAATACAATTTTTAAAGGTTACTTTCCATTTACAGTTATTACAAAATATTGGCTATTACTGGTGTTGTACAATACATCCTTGAGTCTTACACCAACAGTTTGTACCTTCCACTCCCCCACACCGATACTGTCTCTCCCACCTTCCCTCTCCTCACTGGTAACCACTAGTTTATTCTCTATATCAGTCAGTCTGCTTCTTTTACGTTATATTCACTTGTCATATTTTTTAGATTTCACATATGAGCAATATCATACAGTATTTATCTTTCTGTCTGACTTACTTCACTTAGTATAATGCCCTCCAAATCCATCCATGTTGCTACAAATGGCAAAATTTTGTTGGTCATTTTTATGGCTAAGTAGTATTCCATTGTATGTATATATACCACAGCTTCTTTATCCATTTATCTGTGGATAGACACTTAGGTTGTTTCCATACTTTGGCTACTGTAAACAATGCTGCTATGAACATTGGGGTGCACTCATCTTTTTGAATTGGTGTTTTTGTTTTTTTCAGATATATACCCAGGAGTGGAATTACTGGGTCATATGTATTTCTATTTTTAGTTTTTGAGAAACCTCCATACTGTTTGCACCAATTTACATTCCCACCAACAGTGTATAAGGATTCCCTTTTCTCTACCTCCTCACCGACATTTGTTTTTGTAGACTTTTTGATGATAGTCATTCTGACAGGTGTGAGGTGATATCTCTTTGTGGTTTTGGTTTGCATTTCCCTGATGATTATTAATGTTGAGCATCTTTTCATACGCCTGTTGGCCATCTGTATTTTCTCTTTGGTAAAAGGTCTATTCAGTTCTTCTGCCCATTATTTATTTATTTATTTATTTTTAATGTTGAGTTGCATGAGCTGTTTACATATGTTGGGTATTAATCCTTCATTGGGTCATATCATTTGCAAATATTTTCTCCCATTCAGTAGGTTGTCTTTTCGTTTTGTCAATGGTTTCCTTTGCTGCGCAAAAGCTTTTTAGTTAGGTTCCATTTGTTTCCATATAAATTCTAAAATTATTTGTTCTAGTTCTGTGAAAAATGCTATTGGTATTTTGATAGGGATTGTACTGAATCTGTAGATTGCCTTGGCTAACATGGTCATTTTAACAATATTGATTCTTCCAATCCAAGAACACAGTGTATCTTTCTATCTGTTTGTGTCATCTTCAATTTCATTCAACAGAGTCTTTAGTTTTTGGAGTACAGTTCTTTTCCCTCCTTTGTTAGGTTTATTTGTAGATATTTAGTTCTTTTTGATGCAATGGTAAACAGATCGTTTCCTTAATTCTCTTCCTGATAGTTCATTGTGAACGTATAGAAATGCAACAGATCTCTCTGTATGTTAATTTCGTATCCTGCAACTTTACCGAATTCATTGATGAGCTCTAATAGGTTTCTGGTGGCATCTTTAGGATTTTCTATGTATAGCACCATGTCAGTTGCAAACAGTGACAGTTTTACTTCTTCCTTTCCAATTTGGATTCCTTTTTCTTTTTTTTCTCTGATTGCTATGGCTAGAACTTCCTAAACTATGTTGAATAAAAGTGGTAAGAATGGGCATTCCTGCCTTGTTCCTGATCTTGAAGGATATGCTTTCAGCTTTTCACTGTTGAGTGTGATGTTAGCTGTGGGACTGTCATATATGGCCTTTCTTTTGTTTAAGTATGTTCCCTCTATCCTCATTTTCTGGAGAGTTTTTTTTATCATAAATGGATGTTGAATTTTATCAAAAGCTTTTTCTGCATCTATTGAGATGATCATATGGTCTTTATTCTTCAATTTGTTAATACTGTGTATCACACTGATTGATCTGTGGATATTGAAAAATCCTTGCATCCCTGGGATAAATCCCACTTGATCATGATTCTTTTAATGTACTGTTAGATTTGGTTTGCTAGTATTTTGTTGAGAATTTTGGCATCTATGTTCATCAGTGATATTGGCCTGTAATTTTCTTTTTTCGTGATATCTTTGTCTTTGGAGAACATCCTAGGAAATTATAATTCCACAAAAATAACTCAAGAGATAACAATTACCTATAAAAATCAAATAAATTATAGAGTCAGAAGATATTTGCAATCTTTAAGTACCTGAAACAGTGGGTTGACTAACTTAATACTCCATGTGCAATCTCCTTCTCTCTTGCTTAAATTAAGAGCAGGTTAAGGGGAAAAAGAAAACAAAACAAAAAAACAAGATTTCTCAGACTTATTTGCATTTGGGGGACAGGGAGAAGGCAGTGAATGCATGGTGCATGTGACACAATCCCAGGACAGATATAAGTAGACATTTGTACCTTTGTGCTTCTGAGAATGTTTTTGCTTTTCTGAACAAAAGAGACTTATTACGCTCTCATCATCCTGATGAAGTAAAGCTTGGATTTTAATAAGAGCCCAAGAAAAGGCCCAAGGACTCTTACAAAGTAGGCAGTCAGATCAGGAAAAACATGATTAAAGACAGGAACCTCAAAAATTGTCATCCATAACAGGTGAATTATTTGTTGACTTGCTTTTGGCTTGGGGTGACTGGCGGGGAGGGGAAATGGATATTCTTTAAAAAAAAAATTCTTACTGTTCTCATACAGGTTTGAGGCAGGAAATCATACTATCTATGTGCCCCCCCCCAAAAATTAATCATAAATTTTATATTAATTGGCCTCAGGTTGATAATGCTTTCAGGTATCTTACAGAAACAAATGCAAATCCTCTTTGAAAGAAGGCACTTTAAATCCAGACCTAAAATAATTCCCACAGATAAAGTTCCAATGAAAATGTGCCCTCAACTAGAAATCACAAGGTTCCGGCAGAAAAAAAAAAATTCATCGTGAGTTAGAAAAAAACTACAGGAGTAACATAGTAAAGATTTCATTTGTTGTCATTACCTCACACAAAATGTGAAGAAGTATATTTTATAGGTAAAAATTAAATAGAAAGGTATCAAAAGAATGACTAAAACAAGAGACTATCAAAAATTACCAAGATTAACAAAACAGAACTTGTAGTAGTAAGTGTATATATATATAATATATATATATATATAATATATATATATAAATAATACATATACAAACAAAACAGAAATTAGAAATACAATATACGTGGTCAAGAGCAAACTGGACACATGGAAAGAATTAGAGAAATGGAGATAGACTTGAAGAAATTATCATGCATCTAACTGGAGTTCCAAAATGAAAGAGAAGAGGGAATACAAGACATGCAACATTCAACGAGATAGGCACTAAGCACTTCCCACGATCAATGAAATACACAGATCCAGGAAGCCCAACATATCCCAAGCAGATCAAATGAAAAGAAATCTGTATCATTCAGCAGAACACTGCAGAATAAGAGTTTCTTAAAAACAGCTAGGGAGAAAAGGCAGAATATCTGCATAGTTTAACCACTAGATCAGTAACTGCCCCCTCAAAAACAACAGGGGAATCCAGAAGACATAAAATAATAGTTTCCAGGTACTGAGAGAAAATAAATGTCAACCTAGAATGATATACCCAGGGAAATATGTTTCTAAAGTCTATACCTTTAGGAAGAAAAAGAAACAAGATGAAGGAAGGCCTGAGAAGCATGAAGAAATGTTGAACAAAGAAAATGATAAACACGTGGGTAATTATAAACCAACAATGACTATATAAAACAATAATAATTAATGTAACTTGTGGAACTGAAGATAAAATGATAGAACTAGAATATGAACAATGACAGCACTTAGGTCAATTGGAGTTACGTAGATTGAAATTAAAGTATTCTAAGTTTGTTATATGGTATGTAAAGAAGGTATACCATTCAGTCTAGTTGACAAACAGAAACCACACTAGATATTTTGAACAAAGGGAATTTAACACAGGGAATTGGTTACATCATACATATTCAGGTATTGTGCAAAGGACTTGAGAAAAAAATTCCTTTTCTCAAAGGGCTTAGAGTCAGGTACAACCTCTATGTACCTATATAAATGGGTATGTGTGTCTATTCATGCAACAGTGTATGTGTGTATATATGAACATTTTCAAATATACTGAAAAGATGAAAGAATGGTGTAGTGAGCACCCATAAACCCACCACCTAGATTTGCCAATCTACACACACACACACACACACACACACACACGTGTAGAAAGATAAAAAAAGAGAGCAAATATAAATGGTACGAAGAAAGATGGGAAAATTAGATTTGGGAGGAACAATTTCAATCAGAAATTGAAGTTATTAGCAGAGGCCAGATTATATGAAGGGCATCTCTGTAATGCTATAAATTTGTACTGTATTCTGTAGGGAATGGAGAGCCACTGAAAGGTTTAAAGCAAGAAAGTAACAGGATCAATTCTGAATACTAAGTAAAAAACAGTGGTAGCAAAAAAAAAAAAAAATAGTGGTAGCAGTGTTTAGGTTGGATTAGAGAAATACTTAACATGCAGGCTTTAGCAGTAAGGATGGATAAGAGATACAGATTTGAGACCTATGTCAGAGGTAGAATCCATAGGGCTTGGTGACTTGACTTACACTGGAGAGTGAAAGTAAAAAGAAAGACAGACATCTACAGTAAAAGTCAGATTTTAGTTACAGATTATGGGGGTCATGCATTAACAGGACAGAAAACAAAAGGGAAAGATTTAGAGGCAGTGTTCCAGGAAGGAAGAGTTCAACTTTAAACATGGTAAGAGGCAAAGTCAACAGGATAATAATACCTATATTCAGGCAATATCCATAAGGTTATAAGGCTATAAATTAAGAGATGAAGCCCAGAAAATCCATTTTGGTTTGAAATACCACTTTGAAAGTCAGCAGAAAATACAACGTGGTTAAAATCTCCTTAGGGATGAGATTTTCCAAGGCCAGAATGATGAGTAAAAACTGAATTTGTTAGTAGTTTTCCCAACAATGTGTAGAGCAACAGATATGCTGTTTCTGGTACTTTCTGTATTTTCTCTAAATCCACAACTGAGCAGTTGGCTTCCAAAATGAGTTAAGAGTTCTAGAAAACAGAAGCAGTCCGGATCCTTAGAAGGCTCCTAAATAAGGTTTAGCCTTAAACTGGATACTTCATTCTCGTGGAGGTTAGTAACGTAACTAACCTTGAATCTTTACTTCCTAGCCCCAGGAAAGCTTCCTCAGATTTTACTTACATCCTGAGGTTTCATGTTCAGAATTAGAAAAGCTTAAATGCCTCATACTTGACCTTTCCTCAAGCTATTAAAACGCTTGTTCACAAAACACCATAGAAAGAGCATATAGACTCTATTCTCTTTGTTTTATGAACGAGAAAAACAAGGCCTGGAGGGGTTGCAAGTGGTACACAAATACATAACTATATAATGATCCAGCTGGGATGAGACCTTGGATTATAGAAACTTTGTTCTTTAGTTTATACCTAGCTGATTCCCAATGCTCAATATTCATAAAGTGGTACTTGTACAGCCAGGATGTCTGTTTATGGAACGAGGCTATTTATTTCATTCACAAAAAAATAAGAGGAAATATAACTGAAGTAAATCTAGCCAAATCTAAATTAATAAAGGTAGTAGTATGCTGAAGCACTATCTTACTATTTAACTATCTCCACAAACGTCCATCTATAAGTCTCGTAGTTACTGTTCACTGGTCAACATTTTGGTTTTCACTTAGTACTTATAAACAGATATTTTAAAAATAAGCTGCTCCAGATTCTTGACATGTGTTACAATTATATTAACTGTTTATATTTCCCCCCAAATCCATCTTTCTTGTTTAAACAGATACGCTTACCTTATATAGTCATCTGGAAACTGCTCAGATTACAATAAATGCTCACTAATTATTAATTGATTCTTAATCAGTTATTTTGTGTACTCAGGATGACCTATGTCAGATGTCACCAACTGAACTAATTTTGCTGAAATATTTTATAACTAACACAACCTTTGGTTAAGCTTTCTTAGTATTTTACAAAAATAGCATGGATAAGATTATGGGTTGTGGTGTTTTTTACTTAAGGTAAAATAAGCAACCTAGGCATTAAAATTTCAGAACTGCCTATATATGTTACATTATATCTTTAAAAAATTTTTTTTTCATTTAAGTATAGCTGATTTACAATGTTGTGCCTAAATCTGGCTTTTTATATAATGAACATTTTTTTCTTTTTTCTTTTCTTTTTTATTGGCGTATAACTGCTTTACAATGTTGTGTTAGTTTCTGCTGTACAATGAAGTGAATCAGCTATATGTATATCTATATTCCCTCCCTCTTGGACCTCCCTCCCACTGCTCCCTCTCCCCCATCCCACCCATCTAGGTTATCACAGAGCACCAAGCTGAGCGCCCTGTGCTATACAGCAGGTTTCCACTACCTAACTATTTTACACATGGTAGTGTACATATGTCAATCCTAATCTCCCAATTTGTCCCACCCTCCCCTTCCCCTCCCCCCAGTGTCCACATGTCTGTTCTCTACGTCTATGTCTCTATTCCTGCCCTGCAAATAGGTTCATCTGTACCATTTTGCTAGATTCCACAAATATGCATTAATATATGATATTTGTTTTTCTCTTTCTGGCTTACTTCATTCTGTATGACAGACTCTAGGTCCATCCACATCTCTACAAATGACCCAGTTTTGTTCCTTTTTATGGCTGAGTAATATTCCACTGTATATATGTACCACATCTTTTTTATCCATTCATCTGTCGGTGGACATTTAGGTAGCTTCCCTGTCCTGGCTATTATAAATAGTGCTGCAATGAACATTGGGGTACATGTGTCCTTTTGAATTATGGTTTTCTTGGGGTATATGCCCAGTAGTGGGATTGCTGGGTCATATGGTAGTTCTATTTTTAGTTTTCTAAGGAACCTCCATACTGTTCTCCACAGTGGCTGTTATCAACTTACATTCCCACCAACAGTGCAAAAGTGTTCCCTTTCCTCCACACCCTCTCCAGCATTCATTGTTTGTAGCTTTTTTGACGATGGCCATTCTGACCGGTGTGAGGTGATACCTTGTTGTAGTTTTGATTTGCATCGCTCTAATAATTAGTGATGTTGAGCATCTTTTCATGTGCCTCTTGGCCATCTGTATGTCTTTTTTGGTGAAATATCTGTTTAGGTCTTCTGCCCATTTTTTAATTGGGTTGTTTGTTTTTTTGATATTGAGCTCCATGAGCTGCTTGTATATTTGAGAGATTAATCCTTTGTCAGTTGCTTCGTTTGCAAATATTTTCTCCCATTCTGAGGGCTGTCTTTTTGTTTTGTTTATGGTTTCGCTATGCAAAAGCTTTCAAGTTTAATTAGGTCCCATTTGTTTATTTTTGCTTTTAGTTTCATTACTCTAGGAGGTGGGTCAAAAAAGATCTTGCTGTGGTTTATGTCAAAGAGTGTTTTACTCTAAGAGTTTTACAGTGTCTGGTCTTACATTTAGGTCTTTAATCCATTTTGAGTTTATTTTTGTGTATGGTGTTAGGGAGTGTTCTAATTTCATTCCTTACATGTAGCTGTCCAGTTTTCCCAGCACCACTTATTGAAGAGGCTGTCTTTTCTCCATTGCATGTTCTTGCCTCCTTTGTCATAAATTAGGTGACCATATGTGCATGGGTTAATCTACAGATTCAATGCAATCCCTATCAAACCACCAACGGCATTCTTCACAGAATTAGAACAAAAAATTTTACAATTTGTATGGAAACACAAAAGACCGCGAATAGCCAAAGCAATCTTGAGAAAGAAAAACAGAGTTGGAGGAATCAGGTTCCCCAACTTCAAACTATACTACAAAGCTACAGTAATCAAGACAGTATGGTACTGGCACAAAAACAGAAATACAGATCAATGCTACATTACATCTTAATGTTTAAAAACTGCATATTGCATATCTCTGGTAGGAAAGACTTCTTCATTCTGTACACAACTCTGTACCTAGCGCATGCACAGTTCTTTCATAAATTCTCCTTAAGATGGTGCTACTTTATTTTTCTTCTTTCCTCCTCCTAATTACAATAATATATATCATCAACCACTATACACCTGTTAGACTGGTTAAAAAATACATTAACAATACCAAGTGCTGGAGGAGATGTGGAACAATTGGAACTCTCATATATTGCTGGTGAGAATGAAAAATAATATAGCCACTCTGGAAAACATTTTGGCAGTTTCTTATAATGTTAAACATATTCTAACATACGACTTAGGAATCACACTCCCAAGTGTTTACCAAGGTGAACTGAAAACATGTTCACACAAAAACCTGTTAATGGGTAGTTACAGCAGCTTTACTGATAACTGCCAAAAACTGGAAAACAACCCTAATGTTCTTGGTGAAGGAATGGATAAGTAAATTGTGGTATATCTATACAGTGGACTACCACTCAGCAATAAAAAAGAATAAACTATTGATAAATGCAACAACCTGGATGAATCTCAAAAAGCAATATGCTGAGTGAAAGAAGTCAGTCTCAAAAGGTTATAAACTTTATGGTTCCATTTACATGTTATTCTTGAAAAGCAAACTATAAGTGACAGAGAACAGACCAGTGGTTGCCAGGGGATATGGAATAGGAAGAGGGTGTGACTACAAAGGGACAGTACTGTTCCTTTTCCTGATTGTGGTGGTGTTTAGATGAACCTATATGTATATTAAAATTCATGGAATGATGTACCCAAAAAGAATCAGTTTTACTGTGTATTAACTTAAAAAAAAATATATCAAAGAATTCAAGTATTAGGTGTATATGAATCATTTAATTTCATGATTTTAAAGATGAGAAAACAAACCCAGGGGCATTAAAAGTGCCTTGTTAATTAACAATCACAGTTACCTACCTAACAGCAATCCTTTACTTAAGAGTACACAACTTAATACAAAATATGCTTACCTCAAAATGAGAAATTCAATCAGAAATAAGGAGTATGTAGAAACTGCATAATAAACCAGGCCACACAGATTTTAATAAATATAAAATTCAACTATAATTTCTATGCTACATTTAGGTGGATAGGCCAATAATAAAAAGAAATTTAAATTCTCACTTCTACTCATTCAAGAAAGACTTCATAAACTACATTTTAGTCATTAAGAAGACTCCCTCAATATAGATATATCTCTGGGATTTAGAAGAATTTCCAAGGTTAACTCCAAAAAATTCCAGGGAATTCCCTGGCGGTCCATTAGTTAGGACTCTGCGCTTCTACTGCAGGAGGCACGGGTTCGATCCCTGGTCAGGAAACTAAGATTCCACATGCTGTGTGGTGCAGCCAAAACAAACAAACAAACAAAAAAACCACACACAAAATTCCAACACTATTAGTTCTATACTAAATCAATATTTTCTTTCTGAACACTCTACATATTTAAGAAAATATTCACTACCTCAAAAGGTAAAAATCAATCTAAGCTTGGTGGGGTCTGAGAAAATGGAAATGGGAAGAGGTACAAGAGAAGGAAGTAAGATAAAAACAGAGGGAATTACACTATACACATTATTAGTTATACCTAATAAAATATGAGAAATATTCTTGTCCTCTTCTTTAGGGATGATATAGGAGTCCAAAGATTCAGAAAATTAGTTCTTTCTTAAATATTTCCTTTCAGAGTCTCAGGTATCAACTAAGGCTTAGACTACTAATCCACTTTACACAGCTCCAATAACTTTTTTCACAAGGTGCATTCAGCCTCATTTTATAATATGTTTATAATTTTCATGTGGGAATAATAATAATACTCCATGAGACTATTCTTGAAGTATATGGAAGGTGAACAGGAAGCTTAGAGTATCATGGGCATGAAGAGAACATCAAACAGTCCCAAATGATCTGATCTTGACATTATAATAAGCAACATTTCAGAGAGTTTTACAGCTAAAAGTCTGAAAGTTCATCTGATAAAAGTCCTTATTTTACAAATTAGAACCTAATGGTTAACAGCTAATTATTGCAGAAGTGAGTTAAGAACAGTCCTCCTAACTGCTTACATGGTAATCATATATACAATGCAAATTTAAATTCTGTCCCTCTTTCCTTGAATCATTCATTCTGCTTACATACCCCCAAGACAACAGGAATTAGCTGAATACTTCTGCACATACTTATTAATCTACATACTTTAGAGAACTGAAAGCAAAATGCTAGGCCCTTGACCCTTTATGTCAGATCTAACCAAATTAAATGATTTTGCCTACTTTAGTACACAATGTAAAACATAAAATTTTATGGCAATGTGACCTAAAATTAACGTTGAACTACCTTTAACCCTCTGTGTTGTTGTTTCATTTTAATGCAGTCAAATAAGTAGTATGAGAAAAAAAAAAAAACCCCCAAAAACAACTTATTACTAAGATGTGTGAATATGCCATTTGCAAAGAGAACTGTTTTTTTAATATATTCAAATTTTAACCAACTTGTCAAGTTCATTCCAAACAAACTGAAGTATTAAGAAGTCACAGTAGAAAGTTATATTTCATATAATATTCGCCCTGCAGTTATCTGATAAGTCAATAACAGCAAAGAAAGTTTCTGGAATTATTTCTCCTAAAACTTTTATTTAAGGCTTTATTTCCCAAGTATTAAATATTTAAAGTACCATGATAAATTACGCTTTGGTATTAATTACAAAAACTAATACAAGGTTTTTATTTGCTGGGATTTTTTTTTTTGAGATATAATACTCTCAACTAAATACCTACTCTCAACTAAATACCTACTATACTCCAGGCTTTATGATAAACCTTGAAAATAAATGAATGAAAACATGGTCCTGTCCTCAAGGATCATACAGTTTAGTAAGTGATATAAAAATGTACAGAAATAAATTGTAATACAACAATGAGTGGACAAAGTAGAATAGAGAAGATAATCAGAGAAAGTCAAGGAAGGTTTCACAGAGATATCCAAATTGGCTTTTGAGGTAGAAAAGGAATTTGACAGCAGGACTAAAAGGTCATTTCTTTGTAGGAAACTCTAGGAAAGACAAATCTAATCTAAAGTGATAGAAGGCGGACCAGTGGTTACCTAAAGCCAGGGATGGGGATTGGAGATTGATTGGAAGTATGTATACAAGAGAACTGAAGTGATGGTCAGGATCCCTAGTTGTAGTGATGGTTACCTGGGTATATACATTTGTTAAAACTCATCAAATCATATACTTAAAATATGTGCATTTTATCATATGTAATTTATATACTTCAGTAAAGTTAATTTTTTACAAGGGGCTGGGGAAACCAAATGGGCTACTCTTTGGGTGGCAAAAACACTTCTATATTCCAATTACAAGGTAGTTATTGGTATTCTGTGATTATCAAAAATGTTTTCTCTAAACTGAGTTTAAAGCTCCAGCACAGTTTCTTATTTTAGACCTCTCCTAAAAAAGTAATGGGCAAAGAATGTAGAGCTCGGCAGAGTTCCAACAGAATAGACTATATCTAAGTTTATATGATATTGCTAAAGAAAAAGCATTTCATAATACAAATTTCCATTTATAATGTAATTACTGAATTTGTGGGTAAGAAAATACTAGATTGAAGAGTTCTTTAGCTAGTTTTGTAATTCTGGGCAAATTAATTCACATCTTTGGGATTATTTCAGCTCTAAAATAAGAAGGCTGGTTTCTTTATGATTTCTTTCACTTCTAAGATTTAATTATTCTTACAAGATTGAAATCTCTACATAGACAGTCTCCAATTGAAACCCCTAAGGTAAGTCCCAGATGTTGAAAGTAATGCATTAAAACAAGCTCTATAAGTACACTGAATATCAGAAGCATTGTACACAACTTTTAAGATTGGAAATTTGTGGTTCTTGGTCAAATTTATGTACTTTCTTAAGCAAATGTAATTTTACTTATATCTGTTTTTTCTTGGCTAATCATACAGGTTCTTCTAAAACTTCTGTGGTGCTAGATACATCATTCTGCGTATAGCACTCCTTATCTTTGCAAATGCAGAAATTAAGGATTTAGACATTAAATAACTAGCTCAAAATATCCTCTTTGCAAAGACAAAACTATTAGATCAAATGTGTCTTATATGATTTGTTAAGTAAAAAGGTTTAGAAAGAATATATATATGAATGGATGGACATTGATACAAATATAGAATTTTTTTTCTGGAAGGACATAACAACAAAAAACTCAGTAATGCTACCTTTAGGGAGTGGGCCTAGAGTGGATAGAGGTCATTTTTCTATTTTTTACTTTCTGTACCATTGAAAAATTTCCAACATGAACATCTGTTAATTCTACTGTTTAAAAATTATGCTCTTAGGTTGGACTTATAGGTTGTATTTTCCTTTCATTTTCCATACTGGAGAAAAAAAAAAAAGTAATGTTTGGCTTTTTAAATTTTCTTCTTTTTTAAACAAAATGCCTGGTAGTGTAGTTGTTGATTCAGTTGCTTAGACCTCAAAGAACAAAGCTCACAGGTTTGATTAACTATATTTGCAAAAAATAAAAATATCCCTTGGTCATAGAATGCATTTTTAACTTTAAAAAGTCATCTGGCAAACTCGTGCTGCTGATCTCAAGGATGAATCAGGTAAGAGCATGTGGTTGACTCAATACAAAACATTAATACTGGAAAATAACTTTAAGTAATGTCTTAGTGACAGAGGGTAAGAGAGTAGACAGAGAATTACTCATCTCTAAGTAAACGTTTTAATTTTCATATTCATCAACTCACTGCACCTTCTGAATAGAATATAAATAAGACCTTAACTGTAGGAGAAAATACAGTCCCTGTCCTTTCAAAAAAACTGAAGACTATAAATGTCACAAATATTATTATTTTTAAAATAATACATTTCTTATTAGTATACTATATAAACATCAAATAAAATACCTGTAACATCTTCTGGATCTGATACAACAATATGTGCATTTAGTTCCTGTAGCTTGTGATGCAATTCTTCTAATTTTTTATTTGATTTTTTCAAAATGTTGTCCACATAAGCCAAACTTTTTTTATCTGTTGTGACTTTCCTCAGATTTTCAGCTCCTTCTTTGATTTTCAGTTCTTTTCTTATTTCTCTCTTAATTCGATCCTTGATATCATCCAATTTCTGTTGCACCATTGTATCTGAAAAGTCTAATTTTTGAACAGCACTCACATTCTCATAAAAGGGAAGACTTCGGGAATCTCCCTACAGAAAAAAAATAAACACACAAATGTGGGAGTTTAGGAAAGTTAGCTGCTCAGTAAAATATGCCATATAAGAATACAACTGTACTTAAAGCAATTCTTCAAAAACTCTGCCCACTCACTAAATAGCATTACCTGACAAATTTATATTAAAATAAACACATCTATACACAAAGACATCTTTGGGCTGTGTAAACAGACAATGAATTTTTGATATTCCATGAACCCAAGTTAGATTCCAAAACCTACACTGTGAATCTTGAACAAGTTATTTAACCTTTCAAATACTCAGTCAAATCCTGTAAAATCTAAATAATAATATTAGGCACTTTTCAGAGATAATATGGTAATTCAAAATATTGTATGTGAAGCTCCAAATATAATTCTTGGCCCACTATAGTCACTTAATAAGTGAAGATTATTATTAAATTCCATAGGTGAGATAAAATTCTATTTTATCTTCTATAAGAACCTCTTAAATATAAACTAATATTGGCAAAAATAAAATAAAATTATATCCTTATGACCACTTTTTAGTTAAGCAATTAAATGCATTAGGGCTTGGGAAGACTAATTTCAGAATTCTATTCATATATTTCATGACTATCTATCCCAATTGATAATTTGGTTGACTGACTACATAAACATCACTACTACAAGATGTCTAAATTATGTCCTACTGACAGAAGCTAATAGAGTACCCAGTATCAGTTATTCATCTTAAAATGAAAATCAAATCAGGTAAGCACATCTAATCTACATTTAAAACAGGCAAAGTTATGTTCTGGCTATTTGTATATCATTCACTATTTTAAACTCCATTAGTACAATACTACTGGTTTTTAAATTTTTAATTTCTGAAACACAAGAAACTAGAGTTAACTTTTGCCTTTGGGAAGAGGAATCGAGCTTGTGAAGGACACAGAAAAGAGATTTATATTTCACTGTGTACCCTTTATGTATCTTTTGAACCACAGACCTAAGTAATTAAAAGATTTTCTTTAACGTCTTTGGGAATTCATCACACCCATAAAGTAAGTTCTATTTAAATACTTGGTGCAAATACTCTTTATGTCTAATTCTTCACCTCTGAAAAACATGTATTTTGCAAAACAGTGAGTTAATGGATGGGAAGATACAGGATTTAGTCTTGGCATTGGTACCAATTTACCTGGTGCCAACAGGCATACTATGCAAAAAATGAAGTAGTTGATGTATAAATTTGTTCTTAACCTTTTTAGGGCCAACAACCCCTTTGAAACTGACAAAAAAAAGAGTAGAACAAAGAAAATTTCATGTTTGTATGTACTATTTCCAGGTACCATAGATCTTAGATTAAGAATTCCTGAAATTGGTGATCTACACCTATTGGCCTTAAATTTCTGATTCTTATCTATACGAACATAGAATGATCTCCTATCTGGGCCAAAATAATGTCGAGGCTTTTCACTACTTATAATGGACTATAAGTCCTATCAATCCATTTATTCAGTTTCCAAAGTTTATAAATCCACCTTTGTCTGGTTATCAAAAACATATGACTATTGTCAAAAGATAAAATCCCAAATTTCTATTGTCTAGCTTCAGGTAAAGGGAACGGAGGCAAACAATTCTTAAATGAGAAAGCTTTAGCTAAATGCATTCCTCTAGATATTTTTATTTCTATCTTTATAAACTTAGCAAACACTACATGAATTGCTTTCACAAATCTGTACTTTAATATAAGGTAGTAAGCCAGAACGTTAAGTGTCTCAGTAATTTTTTCTTTATGATGCATAGGCTAAAAGAAATATCTAACAATTCCATTTATTAAGTAGTAAGGTCCAAATAACTTAATCAATACTTATAACAACTTAGTAGCTATTTGAAATAATACAAATTGAAAGAAAATTACATTTGTATTTCATTCTTTAATAGCCACAGTTACTTATTAATGGGATATATGTCTGCTACTGGGTACTTCACAATTTCTCAAAACTTGAAATCAGTTAGTTGGACATTCCCACCTTCATCCTATTCTGCCAGTACAAGGGGGTTGTAGAATATCCTTAATATTGAAACTTTACTGACTCTAGTTAGTCCACACGGTATCCAACAAATGGTGTCACTGTGTTTCCCTGAAATTTTAAAAATATACTGCAGCATCCTGAGAGCTTGCTGAGGCACTCCAGAGAGCCTTGTTGCAGAGCTTGAAAATCATGGTACTAATATTTAAAGGCTGCTAAAAACAAAACAAAACAAACAAAAACAACCACCAAAAAACAGTTACCCTTGGCTACTTCAACTCCCACTTTTCAACTTGCTCCCTAAATGCCGATCATATCAAATTACAGAAATTTACTGCCAGATACAATCTCTTTTGGCTCAGCTACTATGCATGCTGCACCTTTGGGATGCATCATTTTCCCTTCTTTCTTCAACTATCTCTTCCTAGTCCTTTCTTTTCTTAGTTAACTTTTACTTTGTTTCAAAGTTTACCACAATTATTTCCCCCAGGAAAGAATTTCCTGCCTATGCCCTCTCTTAGAATTAGATTAAATGCCTCTCTCCTGTGTGCTCTGATAATGTGGACTTTATTTAAACAAGTATTCCTTTCCTTATCTGACAACTCCAAAGACTGCGAGCAATTTGAGGGCAGAGCTTATGCCTGGCAGAGTGGTTCTGTCTTGTTTTCTTAATGATTTGATTACATTATTTAATATTCTTCTTTTAGAATTCAGGAAAAATCTATCACTGCTAAGGAAGTCATGCTTTCCTCTTTCTGGTAAAGAGAACTCATACTCCAGGAAGCTCTAAGGCAAAACTGATATTCAATCATAGCAACTATACTGGCTAAAATAGATATTAGATATAAATCATATGTGGTTAGCATGTTTGCTTCTTCTTCCTAAAAGGCCTGAATTTTTACTCCCATCTTTTGTTGTGACATGGTTCAAATACCTTTTGGAAAGGAGGAGATACATAAACCATAATCAATAACTTAAGATAAACTATGCCCCCTAACAGCAGATAGGAAAGGTTACAGTACTTTCTATTACTGCTTTCCTAAAAATTTTAGTTGCAATAAACTGTGAAAGTTATTGGAAAATATAATTTTCTTGCATTTGGAACAACTGAAATGAGATATTCCATCTATTAAATTATGTCCCTACCCTAAAAAAAAAATAAGAGCAATTATATCATAAATGGAATCAGTACTAGGCAATGTAATAATATTCTTGACCCAGTAAAATAAATCAGCCTCAGGAAAAAAAAATAGCTATTTAAGCAGTGAAAATCTTCAGTGATAATCTCTGTCTCAGTAGGTTCTATTAGAGGCAGTAGTAACATTATAGTAATTTATGTTTACAAGCTTTACCCTTTCATCCACCATTCAACTCTTTGTACTCTATAATAAAGTTCACACCTCCCCCAAAAGTAAACAGTAGATACCTTTTCTCATGTTTTCAAAACGAAGCAAAGTTAGATCCAACCTCTAATCACAAACTCCCTTTTAAATTCATTAATATGTTCAGAAAGAGATAAACAAAAGAAAGGAAAAAAACACAAAAGTAATCCTAAACATAAAACTAAACTCCTAGTAGTATTCATGATCCTCTACCAATCATATATACACAAAAGAAACCCCATTAATTCTCAAACCTTTTATCACTGAAATCAACAAGCTTAGTTAGCCACTCCATTCTAGTCAAATTAATCTAACATTTTGCTGTTATATTCTCTTACCCCTGTCTTTCTTTCTTATACCCTATTCCTTTCACTATCAATCTAAATCCACCATCATGTTTAAAAATATTTCAACTCTTTCATGATTAATCCTACCTATTTTTAATGTATTTTATATCATCTATATCCTTAATTCAGTCTTTCAAAGCAGATGGGCCAAATCCAAAAACAAGGAAACCATTAGTGAAATTAATACACTCAGGATTTATAGTAGTACAATCGAAATGATTTTTAGGTTAAGTAGATTTCGAGCAGCTAAATAAATAAAAGAAGGAATAGAGACTTCAATGAGTAAGAAACAAAGAGTAAAAATTAGAGTTCAAAGGAACCAAAATAAATTAAAAACTCAGTGGATGGGTAAAACAGCAGATTAGACCAAGCTAATGAGTTAGTATCCTGGCAGATAGATAACTTGAGGGAATTACTCTGAATTCATCATACAGCGATAATGAGAAATTTAAAGGCATGGAAGACAGAATGAGAGGATCCAAGATCCAGGTAGTAAGAGCTCCAGAAAAACAGAATAAAGACAATGGGGGAGAAGCGCTACATGAAGAGATAAATGGATGAGAATATTCCAGAGTTAAAGCATGATATATCCTTAGACTGGAAGGTCATACCAAGTTGCAAATAAGATAAATGGAAATAACGCAGCAACTACAAAGTAAACAGAGAGAAAAAGCATTTTTATCTACAAATGAATGATAATTAGATCAACAGAAAACTATTCTTTAATAACAACAGAGGCTCCAAACTATCAAACTTCTACAGGATTTTCAGCCTTTATCTTCATATATTGCTAAGGCTTTCTCCAAAATTAAAAAAAATTTAAAAACCAGCTGCTTCAAACTATTAACATTCTTGGGGAAATGACAGATGAACTAACCCAGTGCCCATGTTACACTTACATCATTCCCCTGCTTACTTTCATGTATATGTTTACTTCTATTGAAGAAAATAAACTTGTGCTATGGCAGAAGAAACTGTACCATTTTTACCTCTTAAACTGACAAAGAGTTTTCTAATCATAATGTTGGCAATAATCCAGATGTAAGCTGTAAAACTTTATAAAAGTTGGAAATATGTAACAAGAATCTTTAAAATAGTGATTCCCTTTGGCCCAGTAATTCTAATTCTAGAAATGTAAACTAATAAGATAATTAGGAATTATTACTATATAGAATGGTAAATACAATACTTTTTAAAATAATATATGCTGGGCACAGACAGACTCCCTTACAAAACTTACAAGTAGCAGGGCTTTAAACCAACTTATAGAAAAGAGAAAGTTCAGGATATAAGTGTCACAACAAAAGAATTTCAAACAGTCTAGGGAATAAGGAAAGGTTTCTTTTATTTATACTCTTTATTATTCGTCAGCAGTATGTCCAGCTCAATGTATTGCTACTATGTATACAGTTTTATTTCAAATTATGTTTAAAATAAGAATGGACAAAAGAAGACTGGGAGGAAACAGATTAAAATATTAACAATAATTATCTCTGGGTAAAAAATCTAAGAAGATTTTTATTTTGTTCTTCCAAGTTTTCCATATTTTCTCAATTTTTTTTTTTTTAGCAATTAATATATACTGCCTAATAGGAGGGAATTACATTTTTTAAAGACATTAAAAGTAACTTTCACTTTATTTCAATTTTGGCAAATGCAAAAGCTTATAATGATACTTTACACTCTACAGTATATTTGCTTTTAACCAGGTTATTTCGAGTCAATACAATTCTACTGCAAAGGATGAGACTACACATTCCACTCATTATAACTAGACCACGTCATATGCCAGTCAAGTATTCCAAGTATGCAAATGTGTTAATATATATTTGATAAACACAACGATTTTTATTTTATGAAATAACGAAATTCTGATCTGTAGAATAAAATATAAATTGACATTTTCTATTTACTACGTTTCAACAAACTCACAATGAAGTTAAGAAAAACACTAAAATAAGAACAGGATCAGATTCAAAGAACAAAATGAAGAAAAAAGTCTGTCACTTATGACCAAGTACTTCATTTAGGGAGAGACAGGAAAGGATGTTTACTTCTCACTGGCCAAGTTCCCAGAAAAGAAGTGAAAAAGCTGTTACTTTCTCTATATTATAGAAATATAAAACAGTCTGACCTGATAGATGACAAGAAATGTTAGAGCACCCATAAAAACTCACTGGGTACAATGATTCATATACTGTTTAGCTAGAAGGAATTTCAAAGATCAAGTAGCGTTAACTCCTTTGATTTTAGTTTTGAGGAAAGCAGGTTCAAAGCAGCTATGCAACTTGCCTAAGGTCACAAAGAAAAGTCAGTGACCTGGCTGGGTTTAGCATACTAGTCTCCTGACTCCTAGTTTGGTGCTCTTTTACTCCATACCACCTTCTTATCCATTTCCCTTTATTTGAACTACACCTTGACCTAATTGATTTGCATTAATTAAGGGATATTATGTGCCTTAATTCAGGGGTACTGGCAGGACATATTTCCTCTTATTCTCTCCTATCACCCTAATCCAACCTTCTGTGTCTAAGGGGAGAATGCTCTCACCAGAAAGCAAGAAACCAGTTCTTACACCAGCTCTCTGTCACTAGCTATGCAACCCAAGCATGTTATTCCATCTCTGTACCTGTTCACCCATCTGCAAAATTATGTTTGGTTCTCCCACCTTTTAGTTTCTTTAAAATTTCTTTATTCAAAATATTCACTGAATGCTAGGTAATGGAAATGACACAATCCTGCTTTCTTTCAGGTATTCAATTTACTAAAGAAGACAGACATGAAAGCCAAACAAAATCTGAAGAAGCAGTAAAGCTTTACACAAATGTAGGCTATTGTGTGTGTGTCTGTGTGTGTGTGTGTGTGTTTGTGCATGTGTCTTAACAGAAAGCTCAGTTAGAATGTAGTATGATGGAAAGAACTAAGTATTTGGAGTCAGACTAGCCATGTATAAATTCTGATACTGCAACCATGTTAAAGCTTTAATTTCTTTTTTCTGTAAAAGGGAATTATTACAACTACCTTGACTGTATTATTTCTAAGTCTCACAATGGCTATGCCTAGGAATAAGAAGTATGCTTTCATAGCAATAGTATAGTTCCTGGCACATAGAACTGAGAGATAGTGCTGGGTGCCTACATAATATCCAGCCTACCCCTTTTCCTCACTAAGCAAATCTCCATTTTGGTAGATGCAACAAAGTGCTGAGATAAAATTCTCACTTCACCAGACTCCCTTGCAGCTAGAAGTAGTTACATGACAATTCCTGGCAAAGGGAAGCCCAGGATTTTGGGGAAAGCTTCCAATTTTCCCTTTGTTTTTGCCTAGAATGCAGACCCAAAGCCTAAAGGTGTTAATAGGCAAATAGGACAGAAACAACAAGGATGACAAAGCAGAGTGGAAGAGCCTAGGACCCCAATGGCTTTACTGAACTGCTACACAAGTCCTAGACTGCCTACTTTGGACTTCTTGTCTCAGATGAACTATAAATCCCTCTCTCACTAAGGATCATACAGGGCTTTGTAGGCCAATATAAAGACTGGCTTTTATTCTGAATGAAATGGTGTAGGGCTTAGGGAGAGAAGTGATGTTGTATGACCTCCTGTGTTAACAGATTTGAGGGGGCAGGGAAAACTGCTATGAAGCTATGGTAGATTATTACTAAATGGACTCAAATGAATCTTGCTTTCCTATGTTCATATTGTCATGTAGCCTCCTTCCACACTGACTCAAAGCTAGCCTTCTGACTTACTCTGACTAATAGTGTAATGGAAGTGACATTCTGATGATGGGCAGGGAGCTTCAAGAAGAGGCCTCAAGAGGACTCATAGCTTCTGTCTTCCTTCTTGAAAACTCAACTACTATTTAAAGAAGTCCAGATTATTCTGCTAGAGAGAGAGGACCCTGGAGGATGAGGGAGACCATGTAGAGAGAGGCCATGTGGAAGAGAACCAAAGCACTCCAGCTGTCTCATCCATTCCAGCTGAGGCACCAGACTCGTGAGGAAGGCCACAGTGGACATTCCAGTCCAGCTTAGCCACCAGCTGAATGCAGCTGCGTAAGTGAGCACAGGCAATACTAGCAGAAGAAACACCTCTTATACCCACAGAATTCTGAGATGAGTTTATTACACTACCATAGACATATGATACAGAGGCTACTGCAGCAATCCAGGCAAGATAGCTCTTAGAGCCATAATGATAGCTCTAAGCAGTCTCTTCAATTTTGATTATTAATTACTTTTTGTTGACTCTCAATAGATAAAAAGTAGGGATGGGGGTGTTAATAACATTATCATTATGTTAAAAAAGAAAAAACAATTTTCCTTTTCTTTCCCACTTTATACCTCTCCATCCCAACACTTTGAGAAGATGTAGATAGAGACAACAATCCTCTTCTTAAAAAACAAAACAAAACATAAAGTCATTACTTTTAAAAACAGACTTGCTTAAAAAAAAAGCCTTGCTTCTCCACCATTCCTGTCACAAAACTAAGCCTAAGGTGCCTGTGGGTGAGAGTATTCAATCCTCAGATTTAGTGATTGGTTTAGGAATAGTCATGTGGTTGAAATAGGCCCTTTCCAATGCCCTTTCCAGGGATTGATATGGAAATCCCACTCCTAAGCACAGGAGCTGCAAAGACAACACAAATCTGAAGCTACTGATGAAAGAAGTGCTTTTCTTACCATAGATAGCCAGAAAACAAAGCTAACTCAGAGAAAAGCAACCATGAGAATTAAAGAGAAAAAAAATCAGTAAGGACACAGGCTGAGCATCTAAATCCTTACATCTTTAAACATGCTTGAAGCAAACATACCCCCATGCCCCTAAACTTATTAGTCACAGTGCCAACCAATTCATTTTTTGCTTAAGTTAGTTTGACTTAAGTTTTCCCTTACCACAAGTAAGAGTCCCAAATAATATTGATAGTTCTAGCTCCCTGCTTTGAAACATGAAATTTTATCTCTGTAATTTAGTAAAGATACCTGCAATTCCAGATCTATATATATATGATTTTTTTCCAATATCAAGACCAATGTTCCCCTATAAGTGTTTGTGTTCTCTACCACTCTAATCTCATTTTATACCACAGAACTGAATTTAGGGTCACATTTCCACCCTTGTTCCAAAGAATGCTACTAGTAATTTTTCATCTTATTTTGCATACTCTTCTCCCCTTAGTGTCTGGGAAAATTTTTTTTTTTAAATAAATTTATTTATTTATTTATTTTTGGCTGTGTTGGGTCTTCGTTGCTGTGAGTGGGCTTTCTGTAGTTGTGGTGAGCAGGGGTTAGTCTTCTTCGCAGTGCGCGGACCTCTCTTCGTTGCATCTTGTTGTGGAGCACGGGCTCTAGGCACGCTGGTTTCAGCAGTTGTGGCTCACGGGCTCTAGAGCACAGGCTCAGTAGTTGTAGCACACGGGCTTAGTTGCTCCGCGGCAGGTGGGATCTTCCCAGACCAGGGCTCGAACCCGTGTTCCCTGCACTGGTGGGCAGACTCTTAACCACTGTGCCACCAGGGAAGCCCTGGGAAATATTTCTTATCTCACTCAAACCATGTGATTCTAGTGAGGTCTCCAATGCTCTTACATGGTCCTATAGATCTGTGGCCACAGTTGAATGATCTAAGGATGGACACTTCACTAAATTAAACCAGAGTTGTCCCACATCCTGGCCAAACATGATTAATCCATTCATCCTGCAAATATTTACTGAATACCTATTACATGTGCTAGATGCTGTACTCAACACTGGACATACAGTGGTTAAAAAAAAAAAAAAAAGACATCCATATCTACATCAAGCTAAACATGAGTTCATAATGATGCAGAAAAAGCATCTGACAAAATTCAATATACATTCATAATTAGAAACTCTCAGTAAACTAGAAATAGAGACCTTCTTCAATTTGATGAAGAACATCTACAAAAAACTTACAACTACCATTATATGTAGTGGTGAAAGACTAAATTCTTTCCCCTAAGATCAGGATCAAGACAAGGATGTTGGGCTTCCCTGGTGGCGCAGTGGTTGAGAGTCTGCCTGCCAATGCAGGGGACACGGGTTCGAGCCCTGGTCTGGGAAGATCCCACATGCTGCGGAGCAACTGGGCCCGTGAGCCACAATTGCTGAGCCTGCGCGTCTGGAGCCTGTGCTCCGCAACAAGAGAGGCCGCGATAGTGAGAGGCCCGCGCACCGCGATGAAGAGTGGCCCCCGCTTGCCACAACTAGAGAAAGCCCTCGCACAGAAACGAAGACCCAACACAGCCATAAAATAAAAAATAAATAAATTAAAAAAAAAAAAAAAAAAAAGACAAGGATGTTTACTCTCAGCACTCTTATCAGTACTGGGCATCCAAATCACTTCAGTAAGACAATAAAAGGCATACGGATTGAAAAGGAAGCAATAAAACTGTCCCTATTAGAAGATAACATGGTCATCTACATAGAAAATCCCAAGAAATTTACCAGAAACTTCTAGAATAAAAGAGTTCAGTACTATCACAGGATACAAGAACACTCAAAAATCAATCATACTTCTGTGTACTGACAATGACCATGTGGACACCAAAGATAAAAACACAATACCATCTAATAATTTTTGCTTAGATGCTCCTGTGAGATATCCATAGTAAGCATGCACATACCCTATCATATTGCTTATAACAACTTATCTTGTCTTCCCTGCTTGACAATAAGACAAGCCCTCTCTAAGTACAGAGGCATTATCTGTCTTGTTCATTACTGTGTCCCCAGCATAGTATCTGGTACATCATAGCTAATTAATAAATATTTTTAAGGGAATTTAAAAAAAAGAAGAATATGCTTCAAGTTTCCTAAGTAGAATAGCAACCCCCCATATCCAAACCCAAAACTCTACCCTCCCCCACCAAAAGCTCTAGTTATAGAAAAAGTTTCAGGCAAAAAGAAAAGGAAGGTATTGAAACAAACAGCTAGAGTCAAAATTCAAGAAAATCCTCACATTTATAATATGGAAAGGGCTTTCAGACACAAATCTTTGTTCTTTTCAATTAAGTCATATATATTCAAGCACAAAAAAAAATTATGCAGTGAGTAAAATCTAAATTTTGTCAGTAACTGTTCTTTTAATGACTTAGGTTAATTTTCCTTTGTTATTTTCCTTTATTTATTCAAATTCTTAGAACCTTTTAGGTTTCATTACCAAGTGACAGATACTAGAGCTACCAAAAACTAGTATAGTGTAATCACCATTCCACTGATCAATTTTACCAATTTTCCAGCAGTGGTTCTCAAAATCTTTTTGTTTATGTGGACTGGGGTGAAGGTGGTGGGAGGCGGGGCACAGATTACAGATCTACTCTGGGATCCAGATGGAAGCAATGGACTCTCAGAAAATTCCATGTGTGCAACACACACACACACACACACACACACACACACACAGTGGCAGGAGATTAAGGGGTTCACAGATCCCTAAGCCCATCCCAGCACCCCAAGTTCAGAACCCATGTAGGTCTAGCCTTTTGTCAACCAGTTCCAGCTATTAGCTATTTCTTAGGAGCCTAATATGCAAAAAAGACTTTTAAGGAAAATATACCATATTCGCAAAAAAGGCATACAATAAGACCTTGATTAACTGACTTCCCAGAATACCTCCTTTATATAAAATCAACCATGTTAAAAATTTAAACAACTTCAAAAATTATATTAAGCAGAGCTCCAGATGACCAGAGAAACAAATCCTTCTCAGTGCCTAGATTCTATTTGTTCTCACATTTCTGAAGGTAAAACAGTTGATCTTCATTCTGAACCTTCCCCATTCCTGAGCTTCCCAGGAGATAAAACATACAAACCCTGTTTTGTGTCCACAGTACTAACAGTATAAGAAATAATGATAATAGTTTCAAACACCTATTACCATTATACTTTAACTGAAACTTTTAAAAACAAAGGGTAAAAAAAATTTTTAAAGGGCTATTTACACATTATATTTTTCTTTCATCTCTAAATGTTAGCCACAAGTCATTTCCCCTAGCCAGAGCTTCTGTTAGGGACTTTATCACCTCCTAGGATCATTTTGGAAATATTTGGAAATTCTGGTTGTGAAGATGACAATAGGATAGAGACAGATGACAGGCACAGAAGTGACCAGGCAGAGCCAGATACTATGAAATAGAAAGCCAAAAGACTCCAATAAAATAATAACACCTACAAGGACATCAGAATAATCAAGATCAATCAAGATTTTGTCTCAAAGGAATATAAAATGATTAAATTAGTAAAATATAAAAATCTTTGTCACAGTATCTGATATTTCTCATTTATTCAATTATTACCATTATTACTAAAAACAGTCAAAAAGTGGGCAAAGGATAGTAGGATATCAAAATGAAGAAAATATGGGACAAAAATTAATTTTTATTTGTCATGCTTAATTTAGAGCAGATCTATCACACAAAAACTCCAATGTGCTAAAGTGTTAAATATTTTTTAGAATGACTAAGCATAAACAAAATAGATAACATAGTAGCATATCTACTTCAAGCACAGTGTTAAGAATTTGGGAGCTTAAGAATAAAGAGATATTAAGAGAAAAAAGACTGCAAAGGAAAAGCCCAGAAATGCTCTTGCTGTTTGAAAGTATACAATAAAAGGCAACCAAACTAAGATTGTAAACAGATAGACAGACGGACAGACAGACATGGAGAGA
Organism: Balaenoptera acutorostrata; assembly: GCF_949987535.1. Taxonomy (NCBI): domain Eukaryota; kingdom Metazoa; phylum Chordata; class Mammalia; order Artiodactyla; family Balaenopteridae; genus Balaenoptera; species Balaenoptera acutorostrata. Next base: position 78,722,345 of record NC_080064.1, on the reverse strand, counting down.
AAAAAGGGAGGGAGGGAGGGAGGGAAAAAGGGAAGGAGGGAAGGAGGGAATCAGACTGGGGCTCTCATTAAATGTTTTATTTCACTGATTAGGATGAAGAAATAGAGAACAAGTTGTCAGTTTCTCAGAGCTGGGCCTGGGGAACACAGCAATGAAACTATACAGAATACAAAAGAAGGTCCCTGAGGAAGTAAAACTAATTAGTCAATGCAAGATAAGTAACAGCTATTTACAAATAGAAACAATAAGAGAGCCAAGAGACTTGGTTGAAACAAGTTAAAAATTAGTGAGTGATAAAGTGTTTTAGTGGCAAATTAATAGAAATGTGGTACATGAAAGGAAACAAGAGCAACCTTCCGACTGTCCTTCATATTGGTCTTCATGTCTGCTGATGACACAAGGAAAAGAGGGTTTCAGAGCTAGAGATTTCATCAAGAAACAACTTCTGGTAAGGAAATGATTTATAAATATACCAGATTTGGTATAGTAGTTGGGGGTGGAGGGATGGGAAGGGAAAGAAATGTCAGAGACAGGTATCCAGAAAGCTTCATTCGACTGTATTGTTAATGTGTATTTCTTTAAATCGGTAGTGAATACAATGGTGTTTTATTACTCCCTATGTACCTTTTGGTATGCCTATAACATTTTATTAAAAAATGAGGACGGAGTGATACAAAAAACTAAAGGAGAGCGCTATCTAATAGTAAAGATACTGTATTTCATTACTGAGAAAGTAGTTTCGGAAGGCTATAGAAGTCTAATGTAGTCTAATGTCCCCCGTCTGGAATTTTGAAGGTAATGGCCTCTCAACCTCTTAAAATTGTTCTACTCTGAGAGTACATTTTCTTAAAAACATGCTAAGAATTTTTAAGTTTAAATGCCATGTTACTGGGTATATTTCAATACATACGAAACATTAAGTATATATTTAAATTTGTGACCAATGTAATACATAAACTTCTTTTATAATTCCTAAAAATGAAGTTTCTTAGCTATTACTTAACTACATTTTTAGTAGTATCTCACTGATTTTTTCTCATAAAGCTGGTGTCCACAAATATTAATATATCAGATAAAACAATTAAAATGGCACAAATGTATTACGAGTCAAGTTGGTGTCTTAAATGGATTCTGAATTACAGCCTTAATTTAAAATATTTATACTTTATGGTATATTATTTTAATAATACTGTTTTTAATAATTCATAACAAACCCTGGTTATTACCCATCTGAAGGAATCATACACATTCCATTCTTAACAATTCAGAATATGGAGTGCTTAGTTCTCTTAATTTTATAGTAGTATATAATAATCATAATTGCAAGCATGTTCTTCCTACAAAAGTCATATTCCATGAGGTACTACAAAAACATACATGGGAAGAAGCAGCAGTAGCCAACAGTAGTTGTTCAGATATAAACCATAATTCGGATCTTGACAGGTAGGAACTCTCATATATCTTCTGTCCTATAACTTAGCACACAAGTTTGTGTTTTAAAATTTGTTTCATTCAGCAGCAATTTATTAAATGTCTACTATGTGTAAAGTTCTATTCTAGACACTGATGATACAAAGATGATCAAGCCACTCTTCCTATAAAGTAGTGGCTCAGATCTAAGTTCACTTCATTAATATGGAAATCATTGTTTCAGCTCAATCATATCTCCTATTTAATATTACTAAAATTATTATTGGTAAAAATGACATCTCAATTTAAAAATGTAGTTAAAAATCATAGCTATTTTAATAGCATGTGCAAATCTCAGGCTCTCACATGCTTCCAACACAGAAACACTTTTCACAACCAAAACTATCCACAATGATTAAGCAAAGGTAGGATATTAAAGGCAACAGAAAGAGAGAGATTATGAATAAGAAAACCGAAATTCTAGTCATGGTTCTGTCACTGATTTGCTATAAGACCCATGGCAAATTCTTAAATTGTGTTTCAATCTTTTTTTTCTAAAACAGTCATTTAGTTCTAATTTTAACTCAAACATTACATTATATCCATTATGAATCCTATAAACAACTTTTGCTGTCATGATGATTTGGGATTGTATGCTTCCTTTTTCCCTCCATTCATTATCTTAGTTTAGCAGGAAGTCCCAATACCCCTGTATAATTACTTAACATGTATCTTCCCTTCCACAGTTTAAGTTCCCTGAGAGAAGGAAGTATATTTGATCACTATTAAACATTCTGATCCTTCTTTTACGACCAGGCCCCAGAATAATGCTTCGAATACAGAAAGTGCTCAGTCAATATTTGTTGAATGGAGAAATGGCTGCTCAAAGTTGACATACTGAGTGAGAAGTAATACCTGACAGAAAAAGAAGAAAAAAAAAAAAAAAGAATCATACTAACCACTAAAGTCATCTGGTACAGGAATAAGGAGTACTACGTATTTCAAGAAAGAGTCAAATTTTCTATGTATGCTATGTAAATCAGGCAGCAAAATGTGACATACACTACATAAATGTAATTTCTAAAAACAATGTTAAAAATCAATGCTTCATATGTTTAAAGGGTTAAGAATACTTTATTTGGAAAATATACTTCATTCCCCATTGATAAGACATTAAAATATAACTGAATACATAATAAAAGAAAACTACATTTTAATCACAATTTAAAATTGGTAATTTTGAAGTATGATTTGATATCGTATCACAACACATTAGGTCACATTCTCCAAAGTGAAGAACCAACTTTTCCACTGGTATAAGGAGCACCCCAAAGGAAGATAAAAAGTCACACTAAGACTTCAAGCTATCCTGTTCTTTACTACCAAATAGAACAGAGTTTATAAAATGACATATTCCATTATGGGTGGGGTTAGATAACAAAAACCTACAGAGAACCAGTCAATAGCCGTAACTAATTTCCTTATATCTATTCACATTAACACAAGAACTACAGGTTAGACAGGCTGAACCACAAAAAACATAGTTAGAGGATAACAGGTAGGCTATAACTGCAGATCTATAGAATGTCACTAAGGCATTATGTATACAGGAAACACTTAATAACAATAATAATAATTTGAGATTCCCCTCCCCCACTCCAGGTTGTCAATCAGCATTAGTGTTAGTCATGCTACTGAATGTAACCAAATGGTAATAACTTCTGTTCCCATATACTGCCCAATAAGCTGGATTTCCTTCAAATATACAAAACAAGTAAAAATGCATCAAAAGAAAAATATAAGAACAATTATTGACCCAAGTACTGTAGTAATTCAAATGTAAATTATTCATGGATTACTTCTGCCATTATCTAGAGCACTCTGGGATAAACAAATGTGAAATGTTAGAGTTGCTTTCCCTCAATATTTTGGTTAAAAAAATACAACCAGGTAGAATTCAGAATGGACAATAAGCAAATGAAAAACTACCAAACCTCTGTTAGGAGATGCAGTTAAAATAATGAGATATTTTTCATACCAAAATGAATTATTTCTCTCCCAGGCATTTACCCAAGAATAATAAAAGCATAAATCCACTAAAATACTTGCACACAAATGTTCACAGCAGCTTTATTTGTAATAATCAAAACTTGGCAACGACCCTAATATCCATGTACAGGTAGATGGATAAACAAATTGTGGTATAGCCATACAATGGAATATTACTCAGCAATAAAAAGGAACAAACTATTGCTATATACAAAAGCATGGTAGAATCTCAAAAATCACTATGTGGAGTGTATGAAGTTATGTTAAAAAAAAAGGTACACACTGTAAGATCCTTTCATGTAAAACTCTAGAAAATGCAAATGAATCTGTAGTGATAGAAAGCAGTTTTCTAGGCCTGGGAATTGGGGAAGAGGGTGTAATGGCAAGATTACAAAGGGACACAAAGAAACTTTAGGGAGTGATAGACATGTTCATTGTTGATTGCAGAAATGGTCTCATGAGTGTAGAGGTGTGCCAAAACTTATCAAATTGTGTATTTTAAATATGTGCAGTTTATTGAATGTCAATAAGATTTCATTAAAGAAAGGTATTTTTTTTTTAAAAAGAGAAAGCCTTTTTAATTATCTTATTCCCTTATTATAGACATGGTCATATTTTCCTTTTATTAAATTCAAGGTTGTTCATTAAAAAATCTCTACTCAAGTTAGGATATCTTGGTTCTAGTCTCAGCTCCCTTACTTAGTGATGGCAGACAAATCACTTAACCTCTCTGGGTCTCATTTTTCTTATCTGTAAAATGAGTTTAGGCTAAATTGATATATGCCCATCTCACTTAATATTTTATGGATCTATAGACTAGTAGCCTCAGCTTTTTATCATATTATGTTGTTCCAAGAATTCTACAGTAAATCAAATCACATCTGTGATGGGGGAAAATGTTTATTACAAAATTCAACAGTAAACCTCTATAATTGCTTAAGATATTAAAATATAAACTATATAGTGAAAAGAAGAGCATCAGTTTAGATTTAGATAGAGCTAGTTTCAAATTACAGTTGGGCTAACTTGCTATGTAACATGAACAAGTAATTTTATTTCTCTATGCCTATACAATATACAATAGCCAAGATATGGAAGCAACTCAAGCACCTATCAATAGATGAATGGATAAAGAAGATGAGGTGTGTGTGTATATATATATATATATATATATATATATATATGTGTGTGTGTGTGTATATATATATATATATATATATATAGTGGATTATTACTCTGTCATAAAAAAATGAAATCTTGTCATTTTAACTACATGAATGGACCTAGACGGTATTATGCTAAGTGAAATAAGACAGAGGAGAACAAATACTATGTGATTTTACCCATATGTGGAATCTAAAAAATAAAACAAATGAACAAACAACAAAATAGAAAGAGTTATAGATACAGAAAGCAAACAGGTGGTTGCCAGAGGGGAGGGGGCGAAGGGGAGGAAAAAAATAGGTGAGGGAGATTAAGAAGTACAAACTTCCAGCTGCAAAATAAATGAGTCATAGGTATGAAATGTACAATTTGGGGAATATTGTCAATAACTATGTAATATCTTTGTATGGTGACATATCCTAACTAGACTTATTGGGGTGATCATTTGAAATGTACAGAAATACCAAAGCACTATGTTGTGTAACAAGAACTACCATAGTGTTATAGGTCAATTGTATTTTCAAAAACAAGCAAATGAACTCATAGAAAAAGAGATCAGATTTGTGGTTACCAGAGGTGAGGGGTGGAAGGAGAAGAAAAAGTTATTAAAAATAGTTATAAAACTATCTGCATGCTTTAGACTTTATTGTAATACATGAAAATAATTACCATATTATTAGCATAAATTAAAACTACCACTTTAAAAAGTATCTCTCACTATACATTTTAAAAGACAAGAATTTGGTTACTCATGATGATGAGGAAGGTTAGACAAGAATACTTATTGAGTGCCCACTAAGTATCAGGCACATAAAGTAATAAATGCTTTATTTCATGTAATTTACATAAATAAACCAAGGAAGCAGAAGGGGGATGAGGAGTGCTGGAAGGTAGGGTGGGAAGTACTGCTACTTTTATATAAGATAATCAAGGAAATGCTCTCTCTCTCATAAGGTATTATTTAACAGGGATTTTAGTATATTTTAATTCATAAATCATTTTTCTACTCAAAATATCACTGCATCAGTAGTCAAAGATTTCCCCGGCTAAACTACCTAAGAAGTCATCCCTTTTAATTGGTGTATTCATGAACAGAATACAAAATATTTCAAACACCATGCTGCAAGTTAAATTCCCCCAAAGAAAAGATCCAACAACTATTAAACAGAAAAAGTTTTCAACTGAAACTACGATACCTCATGAAAACTAAGCATTTGAGAGCTTTCATTTGCTTTTCTCTTAGCTCTCTGAGGTAAAATATCTTTCATCACACGAGAAAGAAGTCATAACTGACTAAAAAACTTTTAAGTGGTGAAATCTGCATATTCCAAGTAAAAGGAGTAAATATGATATAAAGGAAAGCTATTTTTTTAAAAATAGGCTTTATTTCTTAGAGCAGTGTTAGGTTCACAGCAAAATTGAGTCGAA